>NC_133622.1:30056599-30314099 GCF_048593235.1 Sminthopsis crassicaudata
ATTATATCTCTGTGATTCTCTAAAATACAACGAGCTTGTCTTTAACATTATACCAATACCATTTAAACCATTTCAGCTTATTCTATATTCTAATTAATGAAACCAGAAAACACAACTATCTCAGTGTAGGCCATTTTAGATTTCTGTAACAGAAAAACAAAAGAAATTTCCGAGTTAACCTAACCAGCTAATGTAATTATTAAAATGATAGATAGCTTTGTCAGGGATGGTTAGTACATGCCTATGTTCCTTGCTATTAGGGAGACTGAGTTTGGTGGATCACATGAGTTACAGTAGGATTAAAGTGGATCAACCCGGCACCCATAATGATCAGCTCTCAGGAATAGAAGTCCACCAGGTTGATTAGGCTTTGAAATGCACAGTGGCCCAGGTTAGAAACAGGATGGGTCAAAGCTTCCATGGGCAAGTGAGGGAGAGGAACAGAGAAAAATGGAGGGGGGGCAGTCATGGAGGAAAGGGAGGAAAAGAAGGAAAAGGGAAGGAGGGGAAGAAAGAGAAAGACAGACAAGTCTTCCACAGCAGAAGAAAGATTGACATTTGGAAAATGAAGAATGCAGTGATTATCTCTTCTAAGGCCATATTTATTTGCGGAGAAAGTATTGTAATATAATTTTACCTAAACTCAAAGTATTTATGTGAAGAAACACTTTTAAAAAGTATCACGACTAAACAAATTCTAAATCTGAAAATTACCCATTATTATGTTTTAAATAAATCAACTGATGCTGGCTTAGCATTTTAATGATGAAAATACTTTTATATACCAATATTATGGGAGAACAGTAAACTCACTTGTCATCAATGCTATTTTGATAATATATGTGCAAAAGTTTATCCTTTATCCAGCTCACTTTCTCAGCAGCTTCCCTTCCAGCTTCTGCATGAAGACAATATTTCTTATAAAGTTGGGCAAGGCCCATCATAGCTTCTTTTCGAACTCTCCACTGAAAAAAATATTTTCCTAGGTAAGTTTTAATTTACTATTCCAAAGCATACTGGCAAGAGGGGTAACTACTCAATTTAAGGTGGCAATAGAAATAGATAGTATGTATAGATACCATTCCCAGGAACTCAAAACTTCCAGCAGCCCAAAGAAGCATATATTTTCCCACTGACCTTTTGAGAAACACCATGGAAACTCATTAACATGTGTTAGGGTCACTGTAAACAGTATCACACTAAAGGCTAACTATACTATACAAAACTTACTGATTACTGATATATATATATATATATATATATATATATATATATATATATATATATATATATATATATATATATATATATATATATATCTTCTACAAAGTAGGCTTTCTACCTGATGATTAATTAGTATCTAAATCAATGGCATAACTAATGACTTTATAACTGACTCTTTAATAATTCTTGGGGAAAAACCCAACAAACAACTTAAGAATCTTTGTAGTCAGATCATGCTATTGGGATAAATATCATTACATTACTTTATTATCTACCTTAGTATTACCAAATTACAGAGAATTTGCCAATCTTTCAATTCCATAGGAAAAAAAGAAACAACATTCCCTTTCAAATTTGCTGTGTCACTTTATAGGGACTAATTTATCATATTATGCTGAGTTAAACATATCATACCTTTCTATAACTATGAAGTTGTTGAGGAAGGAGTCAGCAACTCATTTTCAACTGCATTTTCAATTTCATATAACAAGAACTCAATAAAAATTTTGTCCCAAGTATTAAGACACTGTGACAAATATCAAGAGGGTTATGATCAAATTTGTTTACTCTATAAAAGAAAGTGCCACTACTCTGAAGTGTCTTAACCCTTTCCTACATTCTTTTGAAAAAAATTTTTTAAAAATTTTTTTATGGCAAGTCACTTTAGTCCTAAAATGATCAAAATTAACTACTACATATAAGAGCATAAAAGTTAGAAGTAATTAACGTTTTAGTACCTATATAAAGTCTTTCCTGATCCCATTAGTTATTAATGACTCCCCCTTTTCCCAAACAAAAAATTTTCTTTATTCTTTTAAAGTACCTAAGTTTGTTTTGCCTATTTATCTATATGTATATGTGTATTCAAATAGGGTAAAATCTCCTTAGAGGCAGGAACAAGTTACTTTTGTCTTTCAATCTCTAGCACTTACTATATTTTCTTGCATGCAGTTAAGTGTTTAATAAAAGCTTGCTGATCATGTAGTTCAGCTTACATAACAGATGACAATTACAGTGTTTTAATGTTTACAAATCATTTTACACACATCTCATATGATTCTGGTAGGAACTTTTTGAGATGGATAGTATTTTTATTTCTATTTTATAAATGAAGAAGCTCAAGCTAAGGCTCTTCTGAGGTCAGTTCTCTACCAACTTCTCTAGAGGAAGGAACTGAGATCAATAACAAGTATAGATCAAACAAAGATCCACTCATAAACAAGTACCAACTATCTACTAGATGAAGTGTCAACTTATTTATAATCAAGGACATGCAATTATAAAAGTTCTTGTGCGATAGTTCAATCATTCCAGTCACATCTGGTTCTCTGTGATCCCCTTCTAGGGTTTTCTTGGCAAAAATATGGAAGTTATTGATTAGCCATTTCATTCTCTAGCTATTTTATAGCTGAGGAACGGAGGCAAGGAAGGGTGATTTTTGTTGTAAGTATCATCTACCTACCTACCTACCTACCTACCTACCTACCTACCTACCTACCTACCTACCTACCTACCTACCTACCTACCTACATTATCTATCTATCTATCTATCTATCTATCTATCTATCTATCTATCTATCTATCTATCTATCCATCCATCTAATAACTAGATAAGTTAAATAGTATCAATTTTACATAGTATTTTACCGCATATGCATTTAAAAGTTATAATCCAAAGACTTGTTATATTCTTGAGATTAAAAAATACACTTTTGTACTTTTAAAGTGTATTTACCATTTTGGTCCTTGAAGACCCACCTAAGTCACACCAAAGTCACTAACTGCAATTTATTAGTTTAAAATTAATAAACTAGTTATTTATGCTCTCTTGATTTACTTAGCTAACTCCATTATTTTCTAGGTGTTGTCACCAATGTTCCCTGTATAATATAATCATACCTCCAACTCAGTGTGCCATATATAGTGCAATAACTTTCCTGGCACAACAGAAAGTATCTAAGCCTATTGTTTCTCAACTTAACTTAGTAATGTATAAATATAAGCTGCTTCATGAGATTTAAGAATGTACAATGTTCCTTCCTTCACTGAAATAAGAACTTAGCAACTAAATAGGACACTGCACATTGAAAATTTTCTTCATAAAAGAAATCCAGAGTCTTCATCATTATTCTGCAATTTCATCAAATGGTAGATGGGTAAAGAAAAAAGCATAATTCACTGATTTAGCTAGAGAGAGGAAACCAAATGAAATCTTCATAATACCTCTCTATCCATTATGTAGTAGAAATCAAAAGTAGATTCAGAGGAAATACATTCTTACAGACATCTTAAAATTCAAATTTATTAATTATAAAAAGTATTAAATAATTTTAAGAATCATGAAAAATACCTTTTGTGATCCACATTGTTTAAGATTCATACATATAACAAAACACAAAAGATTAAAATTTCTTAAAAACTATACCCGTTTGTCCAATGTTCTCTCTCTCACAAAGCCAAGTAATTGATCATTGACTAAAGAAAGGTCTCTTTTGCCAGCTGTTATTATGGTAACAATGACGTCATGGCGAATAGCTTCTTCTGGATCATGAGACCTAACCTTCAAGTATTCTGTTACAAGAGAAGGAAAAATCATTAATCAAGAAAGTAGATATGTAGAGGGCTAGAACTGAGCAGATGCAAGGTAACCTGGCACTTGAGGCTGATTACCAATTGGACAATTCTCTATTACCATTAACTATTCTGTGCTAGCTCAACAGGTGGGTGTGGACAAAGATGGGGAAGTGAGATCAGTGGATTCATTCTCTTGGCAGTGGAGAGAGAGGAAGGAGGTGTGGAGATTGCTAGATCTAATCCCCTGATTTGAGAAAGAAGTTTGCTTCTCCTGACTCCTGCTGATTCTAAGAGATCCAGAGTCTCAACATAGATACTTTCTTTAATGATAAATGTCACAACACAGAATTTCATTAAACACAGAATTTCTCTTAACCTGAAAATCAAGCTATCAATTAAAAGTTTAATCTCTTAAAATAATCCATATCCTTATTACAGATTAGCTAACATTAAAATACTTCAATGTCTGTAAATTTTAAAAATATACAATTCTTTTCAAAGGTACTAAAAAAATTATTAGAATTATATTTAAATCATTTAATCAAAAATATCTGTTAGAATTTTATTTGTATAAAGTTAGGCATATGTAACATTCAATAGCTATCTGAAAGCTGATTAAGATTATCCATAAATTAGCAAATTAAAACCCTTACATAAATTTACTTGAATTACCCCAGTGTTCTTTATTTTAAATCCTCTATCTTACCTGTAAGGTCCTTTGCTAAGTCTGGGTGATTCATTAAACAATGACTGGCAAATTTCACACTTTCTAACCTCACTGGAACATGAATGTCATTAAATCTACAAGAAGGAAATTGTTAAAGATTAATTCTGAGTACATATTTCCCCCCCCAAAAGTAAAATATACAAAATGTTTCAGAAACTACTAAATGTCTAGAAAGCTTGTTGATTACTATGATATAAAATTGTTTAAATAAAAAGCTAGCTAGCAATAAATTATTTTTTAAAAGTTAAAAAAAAAAAAATCAATGCATTATGTTTTTATACTACAACAATCTTCTGATATACCCCTCGACTGATCCTACCCTTTTAAACAGGGAACAGTCTAGCAGAAATTAACATAGTGATTACATTTGTTACATGATATCAGTAGATGCTCAGTTCTCCACTGCAAGGAAGCATATTTTATTATCTTCTCATTAAGTAAGTCAGAGTTAAGCTACCTTTCAATATTTTGTTTTCTTTCCCCCATTTACATTACTGATTTTTGGGTAATTAACCAGCTGGTTCTGCTTACTTTACTCCTTAGAAGTCTTTTAAAAGATATGACAACGGCAGCTAGATGGCGCTGCAGTGGATAGAACACCAGTCTTGGAGTCAGGAGGACCTGAGTTCAAATCCGACCTCAGACACTTAACACTTACTAGCTGTATGACTCTGGCCAAGTCACTTAACCCCAACTGCCTTGCTAAAACAACAACAACAACAAAATTAAATTAAAATTTAAAAAAAGTAAAAGATATGACTTAGTAACTTTAAAAAATAACAAATAATACTAGATTGCAAAAGTTTTGAAATTTCTTAAAGAAATAACCCTGGATAAAATTTAAAATGACATTATAAATTTTCTTCCATATCATGTTTCATGAAAGCCTCTTTTAAAAATTAACACTTGATAAGTGCAGTGATAAACCCCAAGTCTAGAGGATTAATAATGAATTATGCTATCCAACTCCTACCAAAAAGGTGAGATTTAAAAATCATAATGGAACATGTACTGCTGGGCATGGCTAATGAAGTAATTTGCATTGCAAAACTACATGTATTTATTCTGAGGCCTTTTTTTTTTTTCTTTACAAAAGGGGAGCAATGGAAAAGACAAAATGTTTGCAAAATGTAAATGTACATTAAGATAAATAAACCCCACATAGTGTGATACAAAGATAACTAGAGATACATAAGAGATATAGAAACAGGTTTTGCTCTTTTAGAATATTAGTTCTAAATACCAAGACTTATTTGTATTTAACTTCTTTAAATGGCTATGTTCAATAGTTGCACTTAGTATTTAAAAAAAAAAAAAAAAAAAAAATTTATACTGACCTTACCCTTGAACTATATTGCAAAGACTTCTGTTTGAACTTCCTGCCTTAAAGTCTTTCTCCACTTCAGCTGAGTCTCCAGTTGCTGGTAAAGTGATCTTCCTTAAGTGCTGGACTAGACCATGCCACTCCTGATTAAATAGCTGCCTACACTACTTCTAAAATTTAATATAGAATCCTCTATTGGGGTTTTAAAAACCTCGATAACTGAGACAGCTCTTACTTTTCCAATCTTGTGACATTCAATTCCTTCCCATGTCTTCCATTTGGGACACGGTCTTGCTTGCCAGTCCTTACCTAAACCACTTTATCTTTCAAGTCCTTATATTTTCATTGACTGGCCATCATGTTTAGAGTGCTCTTGTCCCTCCTTAAAATCTCAGTAAAAATCCCACATCCCTCAAAAAATTTACCCTTCCTGGCCTCCCTTCTTACTGATGCCATACAAGATATCTTGTTCACATATCATTTTTATGTATTGTCTTTCCTATTAGAATGTGAACTCCTTGAGATCAAGGCATGGGCTCTGCTCATTTGTATCCTCAGGGTTTAGCACAGTAAGCCCTTAATAAACATTTGTGGAAGGATTGATTGGCTAAATGTAATTCTATTCTTAATTTTAAATCATTACCAAACAATTTCTATTCCTTTATGGCATGCTAAGTTTTTTTTTTTTTAAACGACAAATTAAAACTTATAAATTATAATGCTTGTAATCGTAGACATTTTCATGTGCAAGTATATTTCATTTGTGAAAGAAATATGATAGAAATTTACCTGGGCACAGATATATAATTAGTATTTTTGGCACCAAGGAAATTGTCACTATTTTAATTTATTGAGAGACCTAATGAGTTGGCAAATACTAATTTAATTAAAACAATAAGGGATTTAGGAATCCAACATAAAAAATCATTCATGTGATTAAGCAATGTTACATAAAATGTGGTACAATTGATCTAAGTACACTGAAATTAAAACAATGCAGTTCAACACAAATGACCTTACTTTTGCTCAACTGAAGACAGATATTGGCAGGTAAAGAAGACTGTGAGATAAAGACATATAGGCTTATTCAGGATTTACAAAAGACCTAGTTGATGACTTTGGGTCATCTTTCTTTGGCTATCTGAATAGAAGTAACTGGGGCGAGATTATTCGTGAATATGTTACCAGCCTAACTTAACCTAAATACAGATAACACAAAATACGGTGAAAAAATAACTATTCAAGATTAAAAATGACAAAAAGTATTTATTTTTCCATAAAGTTCTGAAGCTAAGGAAGCACTTGTTGAAGATATGACATCATTTAATTTCCTAGCTTCATGAAAATACAAAGTGAAAAAGAACCCTATTAAGATGATACTAAAATCATCTTTAAAAAAAAAAATCAATAATCATAGGACATGAAAGTCTGATTATGCTGAAAAAGTCTAGTCATAGGATCACAAATGACAGGCTTCTGGAGCCAGAAAGATAATGAAAGGCCTCTTAGTCCCAGCCTTCATTTTTGCAAAGTAGGAAATGGAAGCCCATGACAGTATGGGAAAGGAGGCGTTCTTTTTTGTTTTTGGCAAGGCAATCCAGGTTAAGTGTCTTGCCCAGGGTCACACAGCAAGTACATGTCAAGTGTTTAAGGCTGGATCCTAATTCAGATTCCTCCTGATTCCAGGGCTAGTGCACTTTCCAGCTGATCCACTCACTGCTCTATGGGGCATATTCAGTCATACCAATAGATCTAAAAGTGTTTCCAGATACAACCAATGATACATGAAGATGCTATACTGGTGTATCCTAGATAAATTATTTTAAACAATAACCATTATAGATTGAGTTTCAAAGGAGCTGGTTCAAAATTCAAAGGACTGTGAACATCCTCAAATACTGCTGACTAATGACACTTTATAAAGCTAACGCTATCTGAGGGTTAATTAGGCATCCTTCAAAATAAGAAAATCAGAATTCAGGAAAATCTTCTCTTACCTTCCAAGAAAACATTGCCAAAGAGGTCGATTCTGTGTTGCCAAATCAGAATCTTTAGAACCAAACAATTTAGCTAGCAATCGAACCACAGCTAAACGCTCTTCTCCATCATTGCTCTAAACAGGGAAAAAGAATTAATTATGTAACTCACCAAATAATAGGAAATCACAAGGTGAAAACCATTCACATGTATGGAAAGCACAAAATTTATTTTAATACTTTGTGTTTTCTTCTACTATTGGCATAGGGAAGAGAACATTAGACTACAAGTCAATAGATCACCTAAACCTGGCTACTTCAATACTTGTTCCTGCTCTTCACATAGATAAAATTAAGGCTCCCTTTTTGGCTCTAGGATCCTTAAATCTTTGATTACATTTCTGTCTCTAGAAGGACTAATTTTTTCTCCTTGGAAATTATTCAGTCTTTTATCATCTTCTTCCTATTGCCTTTAGAAGTGTGGGAAGAAAGGGAGAAAAATCTGTTTCCCTGAATATTTAAAGCCCCAAAGAGGTAATGAAACTCAACGGAAAAGAATACCAGTCATTATTTGGATTCAACTCCTCACCTCCCCCCAAAGGCAAAGCCAAGTTGCTTAGTCTGTCAATGTAATACAGAGGATGCAGACCTGAATTTGCATAATTTCCTCCCCAGAGAGTTCCCTATATCAAGAGACCACAGATCCAGCCTCCTCTGTACCACTAATTTCATCAGAAAACAAGGCAACAAAAGAATCTCAACATTGGTCAATTCTATCACTTAAGAACAACCTTTGTGAAGATATAAGAGAAAACTGAAAGTGACTTTTATTTGATACTTCACTGCATTTATGACTATATTTCCTACTGCCAACAATGTCTATATATTCAGCCATGTCTCTGAATGCTGTTTCTTGTCTATATCCTACTATAAGATGTCTTTGAGTATTGTTTCTTGCTATTGTGTAGATATTGATGAAGCATGTAGGCTATCAATAAGTCATCTATTGCTTTATAACCAGCTTTTATAATCCTGTTACTCTGATAATACTGTGAGAATTCTGTTGGCAAAATGTTGTAGCTGAATCATGACTATATTATGTCCTTGCAACTTTAATACTTCATGAAACCCTAATTATGTTCATGTCAAATATTACTCAAGACTTCCTGTTCTTTGACAGAGAATCCAACACACATTAAGTTCTAATCTGTATACATGTTATTTATAAATTAACTGTCTCCTGAATCCATTATGATAAAGGATAAATGATCCAGGAAAATTAATTTTGGCAACAGAGAGTATAGTAAAGGATCTCCCATTCACAATGCAAAATCCTTAATGTAGTTAAAGGGGAAAAAATTCAGTTGAAGGAAGACTATTATACTCTTGTATTACTCTATGTGGGAGAAGGGGAAACAGCAGGGAACAAACTGGCAGAACCATGGAACTCCTGGTCTTAAAGAGAGGTGCCTGCAAATGCTCAGGGTTAAGGTACAGGGTGGAGAGTATCAGCATCAGATTAATAACCAGGTTTTCCTTAACTGGAACAGCAAGCACTTTGCCTTCCCAGACAATTTATATAATAAGATAATTGCACTTCGAGTTCTCTGTGGAAGCAAAGGTCCTAAGTCCAAGGGAATAAGACTAAGAGAGAAGAGGGAGAGATGGTGGTATCTTCAACAGAGAGACTAGAGCAAAAAATCATGGGTAGGACCTGACTTAGATGTTGAAAGAACATGCATGGTGAGATGTCTACAAGGTCATCAGAAATATGATACTGAAGTACCGAGAAGGCCCGAACCAGAGATCACCAAATGAGAGGGTGGAGATAAAGATGAAGGTCCAGGACGGACATGTGAGGAGTAATCAGGATTAGAGGGTGAAGCATGATGATCACCAACAAAGGAGACTGAAAACAGTGAGAGACGGAAGGTACTCGAGAGTGAGCAGCACCCTCACAGGATGCAAATACGAAGTAGAGGCCATCTAAGTTAGTAATGACAACACGCAATTACCAATTTTTGATAAGAACAGTTTCAGTGAAATGAAAGGATGACAGAAAGAAGCTGAAGCAAGAACAAAACCCAAGTATTTTCATGTTGAAGCATAGTAAGTAACACAGAATTAGGCCCATTTTGAAGGTAATGATAAAAGCTAGCATTTATATAAAATTTACATCCAAGGCCCTGTCCTCAGGAATTTATCATAATCACAACTCTGGGAGATAGGGGCTGTTACCCCCGTTACAGGTAAGGAAATGAAGAAAATGACTTGACCAGGAACACAAAACTATAGTCAAGGTCTAAGGCTAAATCTGAACTCAGCTCTTCCTACTTCTGGGCTAAGTGCTTTGTGCACCATTGCAGTGGAGAAACAGGCAGGGCAGCAGAGGAGACTGAGAGACAAATGCCTATGGAGTCAAAGACCTGAGTCCTAGGGTCCTATGTTTCTGCCTTGATATACCCTGTAAGATCCCTTCCAACCCTAAACCTAACCAATAAAGAAAGATGAATAGGCAAATAACTTTTATCATTTACAAATATCATAAACAATAAGCATCTAGACAAATTTCTAATCAAAACAAAAAGAATAAACAAAAGTATTTCTTCTCTGATCTTGGATTTTGGTTTTTCTTTCAGGAAGTGACTGGTGGATTCTTTCTAGTTCCACTCTGCTAAGAGATTTGGACATTTTCTTTTAAATTTTCTTTAAAATTTCTTCAAATCTAGCCTCTTTATGATGTTTACAGAGTAAATGAATTCTTGCATTTTAACTTTAATTGGTCTGTGATGGTTTTCATAAATTATTGCTTGAACTTTATGCTTTAATGCCTTATGCCAAGTTGTTAACTTCCTATATCAATTCTAAATAGTGTAACTCTTTATTTCTTTCCAATTTTTTCCTCAGGTGCTTTCATTTATAAAATCATTTAAAATTTTTTCATTAAAAACCTCTTGTGTCATCTATTCCAGAAATTCTAGATGAGTCTGTGCTCAAACTATGTTTTTTTCCAAGTTTTTGCTTGTAAATGTATTGGAATCATTCTCTTACTTGGGCACTTAATATTTTGAGCATTATGATGTGGTTGTTTTTGTATGCTCATTCTTTCAAGTGACTGCCTAATTTTAATCTTACTGTTAGAGATGGCTTCTGGAGCACTGTTGCTTCTTTCTCAGGATATTTATTATTTAATTATTACCAGTCATGTCCAATTCTTCATTTTGGAGTTCACTTGGCAAAGTTATTGGAGTAATTTTGCCATTTCCTTTTCCAGCTCATTATACAGATGAGAAAACTGAGGCAAATAGGATGAAGTGATTTGCCCAGGGTCACAGAGCTAATAAGTATAATCAGGTCCTAATTCCAGGCACTCTATCCATTGTACCACCTTGCTGCCCTACTTCTTGGGATAATTTACCTTTTGTTATTCTAGGCTCACAGGGACAGCTCAGATTAGAGACCTGCAAACTTTAATGCTATCAAAGTGGTGTAAGCAATGATCTCTGCTCTGACCTTCAAGTGATATATCTACCTGGGTTTCAGTCTCAGCAATGTGAGACCCAGCCAGACCAGTATGAGCCTAGTGGAAAGTTCTGCTGAGACGAGTTATAGAACTGTAGGCTCTCTTTCCTTCCATCTGGGATTCCTGTCCTAATTATTCTTCTACCGACTGGGTTAGGTGCTGGAAATGGGACCTGTTTCTGCTACTGAGGGTCTATGTCATACTTTTCTAGCTTGCTTCTGAACCTCTTCCATTCAGCTTAGAGGGCTCTGATCTAGGTGCACCATCTAAACACACAAATCTCCTTTTTCAGTCCAGCCTGTATCTTGTTCCATTTGTATGTGTCTCTATTTTTACACCAAAATCCAATGGTTTTCATATCTGGGAAGTTGATTCTCCCATCATTCCTATCCTTTTTTCATTTTTCCTTAACATTCATTCTAGCTTTTGGTTTTCCAAAGAATTTTGTTGCTATGTTATCAAACTCTAAAGTATCCTTTTGGTAGTTAGATTGCTATAAAAATCAAATCAATAGATTAAATTTTAGTAGAACCATTATTTTTCCTAGGACATTCTAACTAAATAAATAAATTACCATATTATCCATAAAAAAGGAAAGGGAAAGAAAGGAAGAAAAACATTTATTAAGTGCTTCACTTTTATCCTTTTTATTATCTCATTTGAGCTTCGTAACATCCTATAAAGTTGGTGCCATTAGTACCAGTTGAAGAAACTGATAGCAATTAAAGATTTGCACAAGTTCAGACAGCTAAATTGAACTGAGATTTTACTGACTAGTGGCCTAGCACTCTATCTGTGAAACTATCCAGATGCTTCTGGGTCATACCCTTTGTCTTTTTTTTTTTTTTTTTTTTGGAGGGGGGTTTCTTATTTCCAATACTAACTATGAAATAGTAGGGTGGGAAATGGGTAGCCCTGTACTTTGAGGGGAGAGTATGCACTTTACATGTGCTTTACAACAAAGCTTGTTTTTAATTTGGGATATGTTTTTTTAAAAAGTTCTTTTCTTCAGCAATACTTTGCCAAAGACTTTTTCTCCAATTATGAAGCTATTCGGGTTGAATGTCATTAAAAAAAAAAAAAAAAAAGGCAAAACAAAACATAATGTTTTCTAATTATTTCTTGTAATGTTTACCATCTTTATCCTTTAAAGCAAAACTGATTAAACTGTGGATTGTGACTTCAAGAGGAGTCATATAACTGAATGTGGAAAGTGTGAAACTATGACTTATTATCAAACAAAAATAACCCTGTGGCAGTGAGGGTTATGTTTTTTGGCTATTTTTAGGCAATATGATAAAAAATTTGATGCCCATTTTGTTAAAATCTTCTTATTTTTAAATATTAAAATTAATTTCAAATTATTGTCACAAAGTAGTAATTATCAAAACTACCTGGGTTTTTTTTAAAAAAAATAAATCAATAGGGGCAATTAGGTGGGGCAGTGGATAGAACACCAACCCTGAATTCAGGAGGACCTGAGTTCATATCTGACCTTAGACACTTAACACTTCCTAGCTGTGTGACCCTGGGCAAGTCACTTAACCCCAATTGTGTCAGCAAAAACAAAACCAATAGAATGGCCTAGAAAATCAAGTCCTTATGCACAAAACAGTATAGTGGTATAAAAATGGAAGACTAAAAGATATGATGCAAGGCCTTTTTAACCAAAAAATTTTCCCTATGAGAAAATTGAAAAGCACTCTAAATCAAGGAAAAGTTTAGATTAATCTTTAAAAAAGCTTTTTTTTTTTTTTTTGAGGGATGAGAATATGTAACCAGAAAAAGGATAGAATTTAATAAAATTAAGGAGAGACGATCTCAATTAAAGAAAAAGTTTAAAAATCAGAATGAGGAAGATACATTTGGGGGGTGAGAGATCTTGTCACCAAATTGCTGATAAAAAGTCTGACACAAACAAATACACTATCTACCTCTCTTGATCACAATTCAATCTGTATTCCCAAAATGACAAAAGTTAGGAAACTCATTAGCTGCATGTTTGTCTCCTCTTGTTCCAAGGTGCAGTTAGAAGGTGCCATAATGCATAGAGCACTGAACCAGGAAGACCCAACTTCAAATCTAGACTCAGAAATTTACTGGCTGGGTGATCCTGGAAAAGTCATTTAACTTCTATTTACCTCAGTTCCCTCAACTCTAAAAATAATAGGACTGTCCATCTAGAGTTATGAGGATCAGAAATGAGCAGCACTCTGAGCAGCTATTAGGACTCTGAGCAGCTACTGGGACACAGTGGACACCAGACAAGTGCTCATTCCTGTCTCATCTGGAAAATTAAAATTAAAAAGCAATTCTGCCTCACTGCCCAGCTATTAACCTAGGAAATACTTTAAAATGAGAGACTAGAGTTAGATGGTGATGTTGGCTCCCCTTTGGGTGAAGCAGCCTTGGTTGAGCCATTCACACTAGGGTCGATAGCAAGGGGCTCATGAACAAGACTCCATCTACAACCATGTCCAAAGTGGAAAACCAAATAGGTGCCAGACACTGCACAACGGTCAGACAGATTATGGAAGGTGAAGGTAAGGAAGCGCCAACCTCCTTTTGAAGTCCGTGAGGAAAGCTAGTGCGGCCTGTTGGCGGCCGGCACCACCAGTACCACCTAACATGTATATATGCTGCTTAGTGCCAGATGCTGCACTAAGTTCTTCGTGACAATGACCAAACAGTTAACTGATCCTCAGAACCACTCTGGGAAATAAAGCTATTAACCCCATTTTAGAGATAAGGAAATTGAGAAAAAGGGATGGGTCTAGGATCACTCAGCTTGAGTGAAGGAGGCCATGCTTAAACTCAGATCTTCCTCTCTCCAGACTTAGCCCTCTATCCACTGCACTCTCTGACGACAGTTCAGGGACACATCCTCTTCCTTCTATGGCTACTTCTAGGGAATGTACGTCGTAAAGGATTTAGTGGGAGAGCTTGCTGGCCTTTAATAAATGCATGCTCAATTCAAGTGCTATTGTGTTACACAAGATAACAATGAATTTTTAAAAATAGAACCTTTCTACTTTTTAAGAGTTTGAATCTTTTGAAAACAAAAGTACTGTCTATTCTATGCTTTCTTTGGTTGCCTCCTCCTGGTCCTGGTTTCTAAAGCCACCAAACTGGACAGGCTTCATATGTGGTGCCAGTGTACCACGATTTCTGGTTCCTGGGGATAAGCTTGCAGATGCACAGGGAAAATATAGAACAATAGGCTTCAAATTAAAGCACTTTGGGACTAGACCAACCCAAGAACTAATCATATATAAAGATGCTTAAAGATAATTCAATCTAGTCTAGCAGTGCTCTCTGTTAGTATTTACATGACAATGTTTTTCACTCACTTTATGGGAGAACCCCAAGTGACACGTAAACAGAATGTTGGGAAAAGGCTATAAAGAGTATAATAATTATCTACCTATAATATACTATTACTTTTCACTAGACTGGAGAAAAGAGGGAGATAGACTACAAAACCAAATGCTACTAAGCCTCACTGAAAACCTACCTTCCATCAAAAATGACTCCATAATAAACGGCATTACTAAGCATTTACAATGTACTCTTTATTTATTAATTTTATAATTATGAATTTTTTTGACAGTACATATGCATGAGTAATTTTTTTAAAAATAACATTATCTCTTGTATTCATTTTTCCAAATTTTCTCCTCCTTCCCTCTACTCCCTTCCCTAGATGACAGGCAATCCTCTACATATTAAATGTGTTACAGTATAACCTAGATACAATATATGTGTGTGTAAATCCAATTTTCTTGTTGCATGTTGAGAATTGGATTCCGAAGGTATAAGTAACCTGGATAGAAAGACAGTAGTGCTAACAGTTTACATTCAATTCCCAGTATTTCTTCTTTGGATGTAGCTGTTTCTTTCCATCATACAATATATTTTTAATACTTATTTTTTCCATTGTTCTCTTCCAATAGGTGCAAATAAACATATAATTAAATATAGAATTTAGATAATGATTGTGCTATTGTTTTGAAATATGTAGAATAATGTCTCATTAATCAAGAATATAGTTAATAACTTCTTGGTACTCATTTTATAAATAATATGTTTTAATTTATGTCTTGGCTAATAATTTTAAAAGAAAAATTTAACTGTGTGATGTACATTTTTTTTAATTACTAAAAAGATTCAAAAAAATAATGCAAGCCTACCTTAAGTTTGAATTCAAGTTGTGGCATAACAGAGAGCAATAAATGAGGATCTATGGCAAAAAGTTCCTGTATCAGATCAAATACATGCTCTGATAAATCACTTACTGAAGACCTTCCCAACACCAAAACTTGGTTGAAAAACTGTTAAGAAAGTTAAAAAATAATTAGGTCATCAACACATCTTGCAAGGTTGTCTTATTAAATAAAGCAATAGATTTTAGACATGAGAATTAAATAGGGAAAGGTGGTATTAAAACATTTAATGCAACTCTTGCTTTGGCAGTACATATACTAAGACATTTAAAACATTATTAATAATCAACAATTTTCAATTCCACTGTATAACAAAATGCTGAAGTTTTGTTTTCAAATTTCCAATATATAATTGAAAAAATCATGTAGGTGAATCATATAATATCAAAATAAAATCCTTCACGATGTCTATAAACATCAAGTATTTTGACTCAAAAGAAAAACAAAAAACAAAAAAATTCCAACAATGTCTACATAAAATTCAAATACAACAAATTACAGCAAGGATCTATAATTACGTTGGTTTAAGAATTCCCTACTTTTTAGCTAAGTGACTTACAGAGGCTGAGTGATTTGCACAAGGTCACATAATTAAGCATCGATGTCACAATTTGAACTTTTGTACAAATAAAAACATTTTTTTTCAATCAAAAGTTCAATACTCATTACATAAAGCTATTAATCATTGTTACCAAGAAGACTTCCATAAAACAAGGTTACTAATGCAGAAGAAATCTTCCATTGTGTTGATCTTATTACAAAATTAAATATAATTTAATTATATTTATATTATAAAACCTGTAGCTTTTTTTTCCTTATCTAAGTCCTTGTAACTATCTACACAAGAACATTAAAAAAAAATTTGTTTGCATTCAAATACAAAAAAGGGAAAGTTAAGATTTTTATACTCATCTCTTCCTATCTCAAACATCCAGATTTGGAACATTAGCCCTTAAGGTTTTCAAAGCAGTAGCTCCTGATTCACTATTCCTCAACATTCCATACTAAAGATCCAGTAGCTAGAAAAGGCAAAAGGTAGTGAAGATAATACTAAGTATATAGCCAAAGCACTTTTCATTTTCTAATTCACTAAAAAGAAGTGGGATGTTATCTCTTATTTTATCTTCAAAATAAAATTAAAAGGAAATGTAAGCTTTTTCCACACTATGAAAACATATATATCTGGACAATATTCTACATGATTAAAAAATTTGTAAAAGTCCTCAAAATCCCCTATAAAAAACTGGCTTCTTTTAAATTCTTGTTGGTAAACTTAAAATGTGAAATAACATTATAGATATTATTTTATCCTCAACTTTTCAGCTTAAATGACTGATGGTGATATGTAAATAAGAAACCACAAATATCCAATATAACTGTATTTGTCTTTGAAAAGTTATCCCTTCACTCTCCAAGAAACTCAGTTAATTTTATTACAAATACTATGAAGTTTGTAAAAGTGAATTGATTTAAAATCTTAAATGTTAAATTTTTATACATAATACAAGAGTGGAGAACTTTTCTATAGAGGGCCTAATTCAAAGGAAAAAAATTAATGACAATCATGTTAAGTAAAGATAATTTTTTCTTGTTCTATTAAAGGAGCAAACATCAATCTTTATCTGAAGAGCAGAGCACATGAATGTGATTCAAAAAAATATAGCAAGACAAAATAAGCATCTCTATTATGTAAAATCAGAAGGCTTTAGTACAATTCAAATCAACATGGATAAATTTTTTAAAAATACAACCTAATAGGCAAAACCCTTGAATTACATAATTCAGATCAAATTCTAACACTAGCATCTATAGAGGATGATGAAAATTAATAAGATCAAAAGGTACAAATATTCAGAGGATTTTTTCTAAGATTACCAACTATTAATAACCTGCTAAAAAATGTTCTAAGGAGCCATCAGAGAAATAAAAATTGGAACAACCCTGAGGTTGTTCATATCTATCAATCTGGATAACATGCTAAGATGAGAAAAATTATTATTGGTCGACAAATTCATCAATTATGAAAAATAATTTTGAATCATACAGAAAAAAGTTGCCAAACTATTCACACCAAAAAAGCTGACATCAAAAAGATTCATAAGTACACATTTCATAAGTAGTCTTATCATGGTAACAAAAAACCAGATACAAATTATTTGCTGGGGGAACAGTTAAAGTGAATATAATGAAATATTATTGTATATTAAGGAATCTGAAATTTAAAAATTTCACAAAATGTAGAAAATATATAAAATAACACAGGATGAAGAAAGGTGAGTAAAAATAGTAATACATAAATACAACAATGTAAACCAAGTCAATAAAGATAGGCAACTGAAATCTCGTGAAATAAATTGTTCCATGCTAATGTTTGTACAATTCTAATAAGTTAATGGGTTTATATTCGTCATTTCTGTTAATAAATTAAAATCTAAATGTTTTTGAAGAAGATATTTTGTTAAAAGTTATTTGTCAATAACTACCTGTTCTATAAAAGCAAAGTACAAGAATAACTTTGAGATGGTCAAAAAGGATAAAACCCTACATATTCAAGTTTAAAAATTACAGATTAAAAGTTGAAGCAGATACATACATTGGCAATGGATGCCTCAATGATCTGGACTGTTCTTTTCAGTAAGACTTTTGCAAGATCAAATGCTTGCTTATTTAAGTTCTGAAATAAAGAATGAAAAAATTCACATTAGAAAAAATGAATGCAATTTGATGGAAAGCACATTCTAAAAATCTTGAGTAAATATCACCATGAGAAAATTTCATTCTTTCTCTATTCCACCACAATATTAATTAGTGGGCAAAGATGAATTAACTTTCTGCTCTCTTCTTTTTTTTCCAAATGGCCAAAAGAACCTAAACGCAGAAATCTGATAAAATAAACCATCAATCTAGACTTTGAATGAAATAAATTTTTTACTGAGATGAAAGGTAAATCATTTGAACTAGCAAATCATGTCTACTAAACTTTCTATACAAGGAACATTTCATTCACTTTTACTAAATATGAGTTGCAAATCATTTGCTCTGTCAGATTAATTGCTCCTCCCTTCTTAGTCCACTTTAATTGCTTCTTTTGTCTTTGCTTATAGAATTAAATGGAGCAGACATTCTGCTGCTTTCCTTCCTATAGCCTGAACCAAAGCTCTGGAGCTTTCTTCTTTCTTTTATAGCCATCATGACTTCTATTAGAGTACAACTAAGTCAGTATTCCTAAAATGTTGAGTTTCAGGGAAAAGAGTTTGTCATGCAAGTCACACTCACTGTGTTTAGTCCTCAGTTCCCTCCTCTGTAAAATGAGGTTATATAACATGAACTCTAATGTGCTTTCAGCTTTCTAGCATGCTGCCTTAACAGTCTATTTCACTGAGAACCACCAACCCATATACAACCTGAAAGAAGAATCTGTATCTCAAAGGACTTCTTAGAAGATCCCTTTCCATCATTTGCTAAGATTCTTAACATGGCACAGAACAAGGTCAGGAGAAGCATTCCTTCTCCCTCTATGTTCAGATGCTGTTCAGAACTTGTCACTACTTTAAGAGATTGAACTATTCAAATGAAAACATATCCAATTGGCGGAAATGAAATGAAAAAGTTGTTCTTTCTCAAATAAAGGTAGCCTGTCATTTACTTGGAATTGACTCAAAAAAATCAGAAGCTAGATTTAAAATCTAGCTAAGCAACTAAGAACTAGGTTTTAAACACAACACAAAAATATTAAGAGTTAAGGAAAGATGTATAGCAATTAAAACATAGATATTTTCTACCAATTAACAAAATCCAAGAAAAAAAATGAAATGAAACGTTGGGAGAGAAAGATAGCCAGCTGAATCTTAAATCCCTGACTATTGCTGCAGGGATGGCAGCCCTGAGTAGAATACTGTCACAAAACATTCATTATGTTAGGGACCCAGGATAACTATGTAGAGTCAAATGCAAGAGAACAGAAGCATGTTACAGAGTCTAACAGAGCCTACTTTTGAACTATGCCATGACTTGTTCCCATGTTTATATATTAGCAAATATATAGCAAATATATTAGCAAAAGGCAGCACTAAGTGGACCATGAAATGTAAAATCTATATTTTGTATCTTGGAATTTAAGAAGAAAAAAACATCAACTTTTTTACCTGGGTTAAAATTAATATTTTCCCTGCAGAGAGGATTGAGATACTGTATAGATAGCATTCCTGATTTGGGGGTAGGATGTGAAAGATATTTAAACACAGTACTTATTGATTCAGAATTAAGAGGGTATTAAGTTAGCTTTATGATACTGGTAGATACAAAACAATGCTACAATTTCTTTTCCTTTTTTGTGGGTGGTAGAAAAAAAATAAAGGTTGGAGACAGGAAATTCCATTATTAATATCTTATAATATGCTGACCTTATGTGCAGGAATGAGGTTGATAAGAATAGAATCCAATAATTCTTGGGTTACTCCATCACCTTCCATGATGATAGAACTCATCAAGTCTAACATATGCATCTGTACCTTTTTATTGTGGCTATTGCTAAAAGGACAAAGACAAAGAATAAATCATATTAAATTTCAATTTTAAATCAACTTAGAAGAATTATACTATTAATTCTCAATTCACCACTCCCCTCCTCCTCTGTTACTTTGATTCTCTGTTTTTCACTGAATCCCTCGGGTGGTGTGTGTGTGTGTATGTGTGTGTGTGTGTGTGTGTGTGTGTGTGTGTGTGTGTGTGTGTGTGTGTGTGTGTCTAAGTAAGGCCAAAATGTTCTGGTTCAACTGTTCTCAACCAACTATTATTCTGCAAAGAAGCAGTAACTTATGAAAGAGGATATTTAATTTGTTTCCCAATCTATATTAAGTTTGAAAGTAGAGCTTAATTAAGTAGGATTAAACTTTTTTTTTGCCCTACTAGGCCTCAAAGTATGAACTAGTCAATCAAAGAACCTAAGTTTTGCTGGAGCCAAATGTGAAGTCTAAGAGTATTCAACTCTTTCATGGCAAAAAGTGAAGACATGAAAATACTGTCAAAACAGCAAGCAAGATAAGGGAAGCTAATTTTTAAATTTCTTCCACTGTATTCCTTCATTACTATAAATGAAATACTCAAAATTTCCAGAAAATTAACCTATCCAGATTTAAATTTGCACAAAAGTACATTATTTGAAATAGAAATGAATAATTTAATTAATAATTGCATTAATCCAGACAATTCAATATGTGACCATATGCTGCAAAAACTTCTTACATGCTTAATTAACCTAAAATATTGTGATATAAAGCAGTTCACATAATTATAGCTATAAAACTGGGAGCAACACATAACTTCTCCAAGTCGATCTGGGATTTTGTAGAAAAGATTAATTTATTCTCATTGCCATTCATCTCCACCCTTCAACTATCTTACAAGTTTCTCACAAATAATGACAATTTAGGAGGGAGAGAAGATGCCAAGGCAATTGAGGTTAAGTGAATTACCCAGGTTCATACAACTAGAAAGTACTTGTTATGTATCTGAGTGTGGATTTGAACTCAGGTTCTACTGATTCTAAAACTGGTGCTCTATATATTGTCCCATCTAGCAGCCCCCAACAATAGCAATTCATATCTATAAATCACTTCCAGTATTCACATTGCTAAAAAGTAATATAAATTAACTTCATTAGCCAAAATTTCTAGCTCCAAAGGCTGGATTAACAAATTTATTTTGCTTACAGAAATTTGCAATTCTGCATTTTAAAAAAAGTTCCCTAAGTGTGTTTAAAAAAAAGAAAAGAAATTAACTTAAGACACATATAGATTTAAAGTCAAAATAAACAATAACATTCTGACATTTTTATTTCTGTTTATTAATTATTTCTGAGGCAAGAAATGTTTTCCCAAGAAAAAAATAAGTCTTCGCATGAGATTTCAAGAGAATCAGAAAAAAGGAAATGATAGTGAGTTGAGATACCAAATTTTAGCATTAAGAAAATTGAATAGGAGCAGCTAGGTCGGTGTAGTGGAGCACCAGCCCTGAAGTCAGGAGGACCAGCGTTCAAATCTGGCCTTGGACACTTAATACTTCCTAGCTGTGTGACCCTGGGCAAGTCACTTAACCCCAATTGCCTCAGCAATTAAAAAAAAAAAAAAGAAGAAGAAGAAGAAGAAGAAGAAAAAAATTGAATAAAGAACCTGATATCTTACCCATCAAGCACACCCTTTAAACTATTTATTTTTACAATCATTAGAGAACATTTTTGCACAAGAGGGGAGAAGGCAGAGTAAGGAACATTGAGCTAAAATTATTCATAATTTACTCAGTTTAGGAATTCTCAATGCTCCCAAAGTCACAAATCAAATGGGCCATGATGTCAGCAAACATCTATCTCTTTCTCTGCCTTCCCCAAATGGTAACATTCTGGAATATAGAAATAAAAGCTGACATATCTACCTTCAATCTTGTTAAAATAGGATTAGGATAATTAGCAGTACCTTAGTAATTTTTTTAAACTCAACATTTTTGCTCAATTCCATCCATATCCCTCAAATAAGAAAAAGCTGCCTACTACTATTATTATTGGTACATTTATCTGGGGTCTTTCTATTCATTATATTTTGACCAAAAATTACTTCATTCAGCTTTTTGTATTGCTGTCAAAAGTTTGGAAAAGGGAAAAAAAAAAGTAGTTAAATATAAAAAAAAGTAGCAAAATATAAATTTTTACTTGTAATAATACTAATTCCTACTGAAGAAAAGCTAAATTTATATTTAAAATTTTTCATATCACTTATGAATCTCTTATTCACTCTTTTTCTTTTGAAGGCGCAAGAATCAAAAGTATCAATGACAAGTAAAAAAGACGAAGAAGGTATTAATATCCATTAAAAAAAAAATCTGAATTTAATGACTCTGGATATTAGTGGCAGTTACTTTACCAATCGCTGTAACTTGAAGTGCCTCTATCATAAAATGGGTGGGGGATAAGTGTTGGAAAGGATGTGGAGGGAGCAAGGGGGTTATCCAAGAAGAGAATATTCACCCCATTTTAGTTGTAAAGCTATTTTTAGTATTTTACTATGAGCTGGGAGTCAAACTACTTAGTACACTAGTTAAAGTGAACCTACTTTTTCCCACATAAATCAATATTTTACTACAGAAGTAATTTAATTAGAATTAATTAATTTTAATTAATTTTATTTTCTTCCTCCCTTCTTGGGAGGAAGAAAAAAAAAGGGGGCTAAGTTGGAGAAGGAGTAGTATGTAATTTTGGACTGAGGTGAGAAATTCTGGACTACATGAGGACAGTGAGTGCCAAAGAAACAATGGAGAAAGATTTTAAAAGGGAGGTGGGAGGTATTAAAAACTGTCTAATTTCCAATGTTGCACAGGCAAGGTACAACTAAAAATTCTTTTTTCTTTGGCTGGTTTAGAAAACTCAAAATATTGCTCTCCCTTACTCATTCAAGACTCTTAAGTAAAAAGAATTCTTAAGCTCAGTTTTGTCAAACTTATTCCTTTATTTTCTTCATAAAATCCTTCATTCTCTCCCCAATACTTTTTTCTTTATAACTGAAATTCATAGAAATTCTGAGAAAAATCTAAACTTTATACAAACAATCCATAGGAAAATCTACTGTACAAGATGTCAATCATACACTATATAGATAGATAGATAGATAGATAGATATATTCAATATACTACATTAATACATATAAATATACAATAAAATATATAATAAAAGTTCAAATACAATTGTATGCAACTAATCTTTTCACAGGAAGGAACTATTTCTATTGGCTCCCACAGTAATTAATAGAGCACTGAATACATTAAATTCCCTATACAAGTTAAGCCAAAAATTTATTTCCATTGGTTACCATTCTGTTGAGGTTCTTCTCCCTATTAAGTATTTTGCTGGAACATACTTTTTTTTATTGCTCTAAAAGATCTTGATTATAAATGGTACATGGAAATTTAAAAAAAAAAAAAAATCCCCAAAACAAGAAAACACAAAGAAATCTAAACAAAAGTAATATATAAAATATATAACAACTTACTTGATCACTGAGAAGAGAGTCCTAAAAAGTTGAATAAAAATTTCATTGCAATCTTCCAATTCAAAGCAGATGTTATAGGATTTAACCCAAGCTAAATTCTAAAACAACAAAATTATTGAATTATACACAGAGAGTAACTTTACTAAATAATATTATACCTACTTTAAAATAATTCAAAAATCCAAGTTTTAAAAAAATCTATAGCAGTACAATAGGCATGCAAGCTGAATTTTGAAACATTCATCTGTAGTCCAATGTTAAATTTCACACACACACAAAAAAGTGGTATTAAAGGAAGGTTAAATATCAGTTTTCCAATTATTAAATAAATCTGCTTGATGAGAACCATAGAGCTTTTAGCTTAAATTGTTTAAAAAATAAAAAAATGAAGTTTAAAACTTTTGTTCTCAATAAAACTTTAAAAAAATTGGAATATAGTTCAGTTTAGTAAGACATGACTGATTTGACTAAACTATAATATGTGAATATAAAGAAATGTAACTATTCTGTAAAAAATGGTGAGTAAGAATAATTACAAGAAGCATAGCAAGACTTGTAAGAACCATTACAGAGTGACAAAAGCAGAATTAGGAAAAACAATACACAAAATGGCAACAATGATGTAGATGAAAAATAACAAGAAGACAAAATTGACACCGATGTAATTATGGCTTAGCGTGAGAAAATGAACCTCTCTTATGGCAGAAATGGTAGCCTCTGAGTGTGGATAGTATATGTGGCTGCCCCAACACATTGTAGGGGTTGCTGACTGATTAACACATTAGTTGGTTTTGCTAAATTGCTCTTTTCCTCCCTTTTTGATTCTCCATTACAAAGGAAAACTTGGAGAGTAGAGTGCAGAGAAAGGTAATATAAAGTTAAGAAAAGTAATATTTTAAAAAAGAGATCTATAGTTAAAAGGGAGAGAAAAATGAATGTTATATAAAATAAAAGCCATTTCATGCTTCAGAGTGGTCTTATTTCTCATGGCCTACTACATAATAAGAAGAGCATACCATTTCAAATAAAGTTCTTACCTCTAATAAGTAAAAATATCTATTAAACTGTGGACTCTTAGTATCTTCCAAACCTTTTAACTGTCTTGTAATGAATAAAAATATGTCCTGTAAAACAAAAGTATAAAATAGATCAACAAAGAAACCAAAATAATGTTATTCTCCCTTGCATCATTAATGCTGTGGCTATAATAAAATAAATAGAAAACTTTCTCCTTATCTAAAATGGCTTGGTTTTGTGTAACTGGACAGATAAATGAAAAAAAATAAAAAATAAAAAATGCAAACTGTAGAAATGGGACTGTAAAAGTAAAAGCAGCTATTCATTTCCAGACATCTTTAAGCGTTCTCAGATTGGGGGAACAAAGCAACCCACACAGCAAAGTTTCCATGTAAAGCACAAATAGACACATTCCCCTAGCATACCACCCACTAGCCCGTTTCTCCATCCAGGCAGGAAACTATTTCTATAGATTTAAGCCAGGTGTGGGAATTTTCCCCTATTTAGCCTGTACATACATTCATGTTCAGTACTTAGTCTTGTACATGCGAGACGTAACTATAAAGTAATGAGAGTGATTCTCTTCTGTAGCTTGTGGAAGCAGAGGAGGAATGATCATAGCAGAGACATGTAGCAACATGCTTCAACTTGCAGCAGGAGTAATTTCAAGGTCAGCAGTCAGTCTTGTGCTAGCAGCTGTGAAGAACATAAGTGTGTGCTGTTTCACGTCAGCATAAAAATGAGTGACCAATTTTAGATCAAATAATAAGAAATTTTGAGTGAAGTTACACAAATCTGCAAGTGAGACATTCAACAGATTGAGTAATGACAGGAGTAAAAGTTTTTAGATGGCTTAAGATTTAAAGAAGGTAAAGAAGATGACTATAAATAATGCTCAAAAATCACCAAAAAAGACTGATCCAAACGTTGACAGTCAAGAGTTCTGATTCATTCATACAACTCATTGAGGATGATTCAGAAAGAGAACCTAAATGTCAATAATTCTTGAAATACCACACTATGCATTTTAAGTGACAAACGTTTGTTCTCATCTTTCAGGGAAAGGATACTGGTAAAATAATGAGAATTTTGAAGGAATCTGTGACGAGACAAAACATGCTATTTCTAGCGTGCCGGAAAAACCAAGAATCAAAGTCTGATGTATAAAATGCCAAAATTTTCTTGTAAAAGCCTCAAAAAGTATACATGTGAAGTCCCCAAAGCATGCATGCATATCAAAATCACAAGAGAGGTGATTTGTTTCCTTGACACCGATGTCTTTGTTTATGCAAAATTCATCCCACAAGGTCCAACATAGGTTCATTATGCAGAAATTCTGAAGCATGAGAAACTCTATACAACACAAAAGGGATGAACTGTGACCCAATAATTGGCTTCTTCACCACAACAAAGCTCTAGCTCACAACATGCATTCCATCAGCTCTTGAACAATAGTATTTCCCAGCTTGATCACCCACCTTATTCACCAGCTTGGTTCTGGATGACTTGGACTGTTTGAAAAAATTCAAATCCCCTCCTCCCCACCACCCTTTTAAAGAACAAAGATTTGGCATTATAGGAGATAAAGAATGTAACAAAGATGCTGAAGGTAATTCCAAATAAGGAATTCCAAAAACCATTAAGAAAGCACCATCAAAATAACCAAGTTTTCAAAATTTACAAACCTATGAGTTTACAAATTTGTTTTGTTAATGCCAGTCTCATTACTTTATAGTCACTTCACACTTTTACTGGGCATATTTTGTTCATATTAAATAAAATAAGCAGTTTTAGGAACCACCCCAAAGTGCTATAATTTCACAGTTAATATGAACAAGTCACATTTCTTAATAAAGACAATGTAAGCCATGTACTTTTCATTTGATGAAATGGTTAACATGAAATTCATAAATTCCACAGGATAGGATAAGTAACAAATTAAAATAAAAAAAAAAATAAATAAATAAAAAAAAAGAAAAGAGCTCTTAAAAAACTAATTTACCTTGAGTTTGTCATGGGAAGTATATGGTGCTTCTGGAGCATAGATTCGGAAAATATCAGCCAAACAACATGCTACAAGAAGACGTACATCTTTGTTGGGATTCCTGAGGAAGAATTCAGATGCAAGATGCAAGGCTAGAGGAAGATACTGCTGCTTTTCATCTTCTGAGTCCTGATCCATGTCCATAAAAGTTTTTACTACCATCTGATACAAAAAAAAAAAAAAAAAAAAAAAAAAAAAAAAAAAAAAGTCTAAATAAAATATATAAACCCAACATCAACAAGTTTCTTTTAAAATTATCAATACCATTTTTATGCAAAATTTTCAATACAGTTACTATTCAGTTTGAGACACATTATCAATTTTTTAAATCCTGGTTTCTACCTTTAAAAAAAAAAATGAAACCTGAACACAATTTTTTCTTTAATTGGTTGAAGAGAACTAAATCAAATACTTTCTATAAAACTAGTCTTCAAAATGTCACATAAAACCTACATAATCCAACATTACCAATAGATTTACTGAAATTATATTATCTTGTCTCCTCTCTTATTTCATAAGCAGTTGAAGAAAAACCTCTGAGCTAAATACCTACTTCCTATTTTAATCTGATATTCTGCAAAATTAAGAATTAAGTTAATACTTATGTTGCCAAATCTAGGCTGAATATAGTTGTTACTAATAATTAAGTTAATATTTATATTGCCAAATCTAGGCTGAATATAGTTGTTACTAATATCTTAATTACTTGTATTTTTAAAAATATCATTTCACATTAAGAAGCAGTACTCATTTGATTATAAAGCAAAACCTCTAATGAAGGCACATATAATTACACTTATTTAATTTTTAATTTCTAATTGTTCAATCGTTGCAAAAAAGCCAGCAAGCAATCTTCAATCTATAAAACATCCTTCCTACTACAGACATAAGGTTATATTTCCACAACCTTTGTGGAAAAGGCTACTTCCAGTCATGGAAATTTAATAATTCATATGCATTTCTTTTTATTGTCAGACATACTCTAAGTTTTGCTAAACTGCTTTTCTTTCCCCTTTCCCCCAAACTTTGTTTCTCGGGGCCTGACACCTGTTGATTGATTAAAAAGATAGCTAAGACTGATTGAAAAGATGGTTAGTTGGGTATGGGAAAAGGAGGGATAATTTTTAAACAAATGTGCCAATAAATAATTTTTTAAAAAAGATATTTTAAAGTAGGAGGGAAGATCAGCAAAATTGTTGTTTGATTTTGATACTCTCCCATTTCCAATAACACACTTTTCTTTTCTTCTAGTGTCTCCTAATACCTAATGACTATTCAATGAAACATACAGTTGCTCTTTCTAAAGTATAAGTGATAATATTGGTGGCATGGCTCAAAGGGATTTGCTTCTTAAAAATAGGCCTATTAATATTTTAAAGATCAAAGAAATACAACCAAAATGGTAGACTAAAAGAGAATAAAATACGAACCTAAAATATAAATATTAAGTAAATGGCAGTCAATGTTACTTGGTGTAGTGTAGCATAAAGTGATAAGAGAATGACAGAGTGTAAAAGATGGTAAGGAAACATACCTCAAGGTATATCATAGTTAGTCAAGAAGAGGAGTGGAGCTGTCAAAAATAGAGTTGGGGTTCCAGGATCTACCTGTTTTGTTTAGAATGTTCCTTTCTTGCTTCACAAGAAAGCTGAACTCCAACAGTAATCCACTTCCACCAAGTACTAAGTTAGGAAAGGCCCACTAATAGTAATTCCTAAGTTCCTGCCTCTTTCCTGTATCCTTACTGCTATTCTTGGGTAGGTAGCGATTTCTTGGCAAAATACTATTCAGAATCTGGGCTGAGCAGCTTTCATGAACTAAGTCATTTTCCCCAAACTAGAGTCAAAATAGGAGCCTATGCTCTGCCTGCTTTCTCCTATGTTGCAGTAATATTTCTACTAACAGCAAATATATGAATGACAGTGGAAAAGAACTTTGGACTTGCAGCCTGTTGTGAATCCTACCTCTTCTACTTACTATCTGTGTGATCCTGAACAAATAATTTTCCTTCTTTACGTCTCAGTTTTCTTACCTGTAAAGTAAGGAGATTGGACTAAAATTAAGTTCTAAATCTGCGTCCTCACTCTCTTCCCTTATCTACCATTAGTCACAAGAAGGTAGCAGGGGTTCTACACCTGGCCCATCTTCCTGAATGACATATGGAAGCCACCATACTCTAGAATACCATGGAGGCTCTGTACCTTCTAGGCCAAAACTCTTGTTATTGAGTGTCCAAAGACTGAATTTGGAGAGTTCAATGTGGAACTTCCTGTCATAGATTTAGGCCCTTTCCCTCCCCACCTACGCCACTCACCCTGTGTTGTGGAACCATAAAAGAAAAATGAAACATTTCAGCCACTGTTGAATACTAAAATATCCAAACCCATGAGCAATATAAATTAGGCCCAACCACAAACCAAACAGATATTCTTTGTGTACCATGTCTTCTGTCTGCATCAATCCTCTTATCTTGAGAGAAAGAATATTAGTAAGGAAAATCTGCTAGTAAAGAAAAAGGGAAAATTTTGAATGATTGGTCAGCAAGAAAAAGGGACCAGTTGTTTATCAAAAACGAGTGAAAAGGAGATGGTGGGGAATAGTAGTAGGAGATATAAGATGGAGAGAGAGGGAGAAGAGGGAAAATGGGAAGAGAGGGAGGAAGAAAAAGAGGAAAGAGAGGGGAATGAGGGGAGAAAGAGGGAGAGAAAGGGAAAGGAATAGGGAAAGGGAGAGGGAGAAGGAGTGGAAGTATTCCTAGAGCAAGAGAAGGTGCATCAAGAGAATAAGCAGACTATAATATAATCCAAAAGGAGTCTTTGTCAAAGAATAGGAGTAAAAGATGTTATCTGGGGAGAGTATTCAAGGAGCCAGTTTCAACAAGGTTAAAGGATGATAAGTAGAGAATCAAGCAAAGAGCTCCAAGCATGCTGAATGGACCCCTCATGCTTAACTTGCATGAAAGTATGGACAAGCGATACACGGAACAAGTACACATGGATGGCTTTTAAGCCATTTTTTAAGCAAACATCCAAATCTATGAGACCACAGATCCTTCTGTTTGAATTGTATAATTTCTGTCTGTCATCCATTTTATTCCCTTTGCAAACCAATAAAACACAAACTAAATTAATTTGGGACAGCATATCCACATTAAAGCTAAACATAACTGATCAAGCATTCTGTGCTGTTTCATACCATTTCATACCCTTCTTCGGAAAGATGCAACCTCTAATTTCTTGGATCAGCTCTATTCTTTTGACTCACACTACTCTCCCTGCGTACAATCTGATACCTCTCTTTTAAATGGATGATTCTTTCTAAAGGAAAGAAAATTCTAGGCTTTTAATTTGAAGACAGGCATTTCAGTGAAGGTCTTCCTGTCAATAGTATGATCACTGTAATTGCAAAATTTTAATCTTTTTATAAGAAGACAGTTCTAGTTAAGATTGAATGAATCCAGGAGCAACTGGTTCTAAAAAAAAACTTGTAAAGCTTAAAGTCAATCTTTCCTGTCTTATCAAGGACTTTCCTGCCAGAAAATGATCCCAGAAAAAAAAAATTGTTTGTTCTGCCTCTAGATGGTAATAAATTCAAGTGGCTAATATGGACCCCAAACAGAAGAATTTTTAGAAGATAAATGCAGAGGGGGGAGAATGTAAACCCAGAGAGTGTAATACCTCTTAGCAATCTTTATATAGTTTATGGAAGCTCAGAAAATGTTATCTTTTTTTAGGTTATTGACTTCTTTTTCCTCTACCTAGTTAACAGGATGCTCTCCATACACATCCCTAAATCATTCCCTATAATTCTAAAATAAATATTAATTTTTAAAAGTTATGATACTTCTAAAAACTTGAAAACATTAATTACAAACTTGAGAAGAAGTTAAGACTAGATAGAACAAAAAGACACATTGGCCACATGACCACAGCTTTCTAAGGCAGCATGGCCTGGTAGGCGTACTATACTTGCAGTCAGGGAGTCCTGTATCAGACACTTACTAGCTGTCTGATCCTGAGGAAGTCTCAGTTTCTTCATTTGCAAAATGAAGGGCTAGGGAGTAGATTCAGTTGGCTTCTGAGGTCCCTTCCCATTCTAAACCTATGCTCCTCTAATTGTAATCTCTATGACCATAAATGACAAAGAACAGAGACTAGGTAGGAAAACGATAATAAAAAGAGTAATTTGGGGCTCTATTAGGGGATTTATTTCCAGGAATAGGAAAGTGATTGTTCCACTATATTCTGTTTTTGTCAGATTATGACTGATGTTCTGTTTTCAGCTTTGTATATCAGGCCTTTGAAGGATAATGAGAAACTGGAAAGGATCAGCTGAAGAAACTTGGAAGGTTTTGACAAAGGAAGAAAAATCTCAGGAGAAACATAACTGTCTTCAAGTATTTGATGAGGAGGCAGCCAGCCAGGTGGCCCAAAGCTGAAAAGAACTAAATTTACAACAACTAAAAAAGTGCCTAACAAATAAGCTGTTCAAAAGAGTATTGGCATTGCCTCGGTAGGTAGATTCATTCCCTTTTACTAGAAGTTTTTAAGCTGAATCTGGATGCCACTTGTCCTATATTTTGGGCTATATTCTTTTTCCTAACATTTCTTGGAAGAGATGGCTTTTGGAGTCCTTTCCATTCAAATTTCTGAAGCTTGACCTATCTAGAAACATATGACTTATTTCTGGACAGTTTATAAAACTATATCAATGAATTGAAGGAAGATCTAAATAAATAAATGCTCACAAGTCTGAATAATAAAATAAAATGACATTATTTCCCCAAATACTTCATGAAATTAAATTTCAAGGAATTTATTTATAGAACTTTACACACATACACACACACACCACAGAGACAGAAATTTCTACGTAAAAATAAATGGGAAATACAAAAAGCAGGCTGAAAAAAAAAAGATTAATGAAGGTGGTCTTCTCTCAGAATTAAAATTTATTTCAAAGTATAGAGCACCATAATTATATGGTACTGGGCAAAAAACAAAAAAACAAAACCTAAGTAGATTAATGGAATAAGTGCTCTACAATTCCAACCAAAAAAATTCAAGTTATTAATCTTCACAAATGACTGGTCTTTACATAGAAAAAACTGACCCTTCCATTTGCTTTAACCATCTCCAAGTCCAAATAATCAATCACTAGCATATTAACAAAGAACTGTATTATCAGACAAACCAAGAGTTGGAAACTATTTTCAAGTCATTTGAATTTAATCCAGTATCAAAATCAAGAGTCCACTAACTCAAGATATCTGAGGGAGAAGTTATAAAATGACTGGAAAAAATATGGATGTGGTAATGGAGAAACGATTAGCAACCCACATACCTATTTTCTCATCTATACAAAATCGTTTTAGAAAAAATCTAGTGTAAAGAGTATCCTTTACAAAATAGGACAGGGGGACAGCTAGGTGGCACAGTGGATAGAGTGTACCAGCCCTGAAGTCAGAAGGACCTGAGTTCAAATTAGGTCTCAGACACATAACACTTCCTAGCTGTGTGACCCTGGGCAAGTCACTTAACCCCAATTGCCTTCTTTAAGTCCTCCCTCTCCTGATTGCTGAAAACTACTTGAGTATACTACTGGCAATGCTTTCCTAGCCCAACTAATCCTCAAATTTTTGACTTCCTCCTGTGTATTCCCCTTTTATTTCTTCTTTCTCACTGGCTTCCTCACTGTTCTTAATAATAATAATAATAATAATAATAATAATAATAATAATAATAATAATAATAATATCAGCTACTATTTACTTAGCATCCACTATGAGCCAGGCACTTTACCAAGCACTTTTCAAATATTATGTCACTTAATTCTTACAATAATTCTTTGGGATAGGTGCTATTATTAACCCCATTTTACAGATGAGGAAACAGATGTGACCTATCCAGGTCTACCCAGTAAGTATCTAAAACCAAGTCCAGTCTTCCTTACTCCAACTCCATGCCCTGAGCTACTTAATAGGCTCTCCTGTATGCCTAGAACTCTTTTCTCTTGCTTTCCTTGTCTTCCTTAAGGTCTCTGCACAAATCCCCCCACAATGCTAGTTCCTTCCTTCTGATGATTATCTCCAATTTAGCCTTACAATCTATCTTATCATCTCCCCCTTTAGACTGTGTCTTGCCTTCCTTTTTATCTTGACTAAAACACAGTAGGTGGCTAATAAATGCTTGTTGGCTAATTCCCCAACTACTGTCCTTAAGTTCACCTTCAGCTTTGATCCTGATGACAATGAAGCAGGACTTCAAAGATTGGTAGTAATACCAAAGATGCCACTCACACTCTGTACTTCCTGACTGATTTTGTCTTTCCTTTCCTCCCCAAACCATTCCTGGATGGGTGAACTCTTCCAGTGTCTTAAAAGCAATATTCAAAAGGTTTGTTACTGCCTTGTCAAACAAGAATTCCATTGCTTCCATTGTACTTTGTAAGTATCCCTTCCCTCATTCCTCAATCTCTTGACATCTAGCTTTTAGTTTTCAATGATCCATGAAACTGCATTTAAGATCACCAAGCATCTTATGCACCAAATCGAAACACTTTGTTCCCTTGACACTTCTGCAGTAGGAATACTTTTTCCTTTTTGAAATTTTCTACTTTGAGTTCCTCCACTTAATTCTACCATCACTCTTCTACTTTTCTTATCATCTCTCTAGATATCTCAGATAATTTTTTTCCTCTAGCCATTTAAATAGAATTATTCCCTAAGGTTCTGTCTTCCACCACCTGCTCTTCTCAGTCTATACTTTCTCCATTAGAAAGACCATCTGCTCTTAAGCTTCAACTATCATTTCTAAGCAGAGAGGTCTCAAAATCCCTATAGCTCTGATCCCCCTCCTAAATATCAATCTTTTAATTCTAATGATCAAGACTTTTGTATTTGATCACAAAGTACACATCAAATTCAATTTATCTAGCGTTTCATTTTTTATTGTTGAAAACCATTCCCCTAGTTAAAAAGAAAACAAACCATATTTGTTGGTTTTGAATCACTTTTATTTCTGAATATATCACTCTTATTTGCCCCCCCTCAGAACTATGCTTTGAAATGAAAACAAGGAATTCAGCAAAACTAATATACTCATGTGCCATATCCATAGTCTCCCACCTTGGCAAATAAGAGGAATTTTATGATTGTAGTTGTTTTTGAAGGGATGGGAAAGGGAATATTACTTTCTATTTACATGCTATATATCTCATTTTCCTAGCTCTGCTTTTGTATCTCTTCATGGTATTTCTTAGATTGCACTAATATTTCATTACTCATGTATTGCAATTTGTTTAGACATTCTCCAATCTTTGGGTGTCTACTTTGTTCCATTTCTTTGCTACAGCGGAAAGTGCTGCTACTAATTTTTTAGGGTGTAGAATATCTTTCTCTTACTCTCCAACCTCTGTGCTTCTCCTAGCCAAAATGGATAGTTTGGTGGAATGGAAAATGCACTACATTTGGAGCCATAAGAGCTGGATTAAATCCTAGCTTGGACATTTGTTTATTAGCTGCAAGTCACTCAATTTTTATGACCACATGGATTGGGCTCTAGGGTTGGGCTGCCTGATTTCTAAGATCCCTTTTCCTCAGCATCCAAGTCCTTTTTGATAATGTTTCTTATTGTTTTGCCAACTAAAAATCTTCCCAAGTTGTCCATCCTACAGCCACTGGCCTACATGAGGGCATTAACACATCATTCCTGAACTACTAAAGCACACTGCTGATTGGTTTCTCATATGATAGAATCTAAAGCTAGGTTTTCTTTTTATAGGTTGGGAAATGGCATAATGGGGCAACCCTGTTTCAGACAGGAGTGAGCAGTCTAAATATAATTGTGTTCCCACAGTGGCCATCATAACCAAAAAAAAAAAAAAATCTACTAGGCCAAAGAGAGCAAACAAAAAGACAGGATCCATACTTACAAAAACTCTTAAAACAGCAGTGAGTGATAAATCTCCTCATCAAGAAACAAAATAGGTGTCTATCAAATGGGGAATGGATCAACAAATTGTGAGATATGAAGGCAGTGGAAAATTACTGTGATGAAAGAAATGATGAAAGGGACATTTAGAGAACTAGAAGTATGTATTTGTATTAACTGATTTGTGAGGAGAAGCAGAAAAAAAAACTGATGAAATTACTACAAACTTAAAAGAAAAACAATTTTAAAAGACATAAAAACTTTAATCAGTGTGAGAACCAATCTGGACTCCAAATATGAAATATTTCATGAAATATGTTTTCCACCTCTCAGTAGAGGTGGCAGGACCAGTATGCAAATTTGTTTTATTTGGGTGTATTTATTTGTTACAAGATAGGGCTTTTATTTTTGCAATTCATAATTGTGGGGTTGGGGAACAGGAGAGAGAAGGTAGTGATAGTGACACAAACATTTAAAAAAAAAAAAGCGAATGTAATATTAAAAAAATATATAATGGAGTAGAAGTTATTTCAGAAAGGGATAGACAAGGAGAGCACTAGCATGTTAAATTTAATAAAGACTTTAAAAAGGGCAAACTGAACATAATAAGTCAGTTTCACATACAATCCTCTTCTGTTCTTTATATATTAAAACATTTTTATTTATTGATGTTTGTCAAATTTCTTTCAAAAAAGACTATTTTTTAAAAAATTGTTCTGAACTCCAGTCTACTTATCATAATCTCTTTTTTCTGTCATTAAAGGACCATCCTACCTAAGATATTTCTTATCTCCTACCTTATAAATCATCTACTTAGATATGAAAGATAAGTTGTGAACTTTTGGGGGCAAATCTCTTACTGTTATCAATATAAGATCTTGGTAAATATCTAAAAAAAAAAAAGAAATGAGAAGCTATAGAACACTGCATTTGCTGTCAGATCAAGCGATATATAGATTGTTTTGATGAATGGTTTTCTTCATCTTTTTAAAATTTTTGTTACAAGAGATGACTGAGAAAGGAAAGAATAAGGGGAAGGATACATTTGGAAATAGAGGTAAATTTTTTTTTAAATCAATAATTTAAAAAAGCAAAGTGCTATTTTAAAATCTTTTCTCATTACTTTCTTCCTTGGTCATTCATTTCACTTCTACAGCTGTTAGTACCTCTATGCCAATGACATGACATCTCAATATATATCTTTCACCTTGCAAAGTCCCCATTTTCAAAAGGCTGCCAGACATCTCCAATTGAATACTTGGCTGACAACATCCATATCTAATGATGCCATCATCATTCTCCCAATTAGCTAAGCTTAAAATCACAGATAATTGTGCTTTACTTCCCACCCTTCCCTAAATCCCCCAGTCCACTTTTCCTTACTTAACCTTTTAGAATATCTCCAATACCAAGTCAATGAGCATTTTTAATGTGTTATGTGACAGTGATACAAAGAAAGGCATGAGCAGAGGAGCCCCTGTCATTCAGGAACTTATTTCAGATGCTCATCGATCCTCCTTGAAATAAGCAGAAGAGCTGGCCAGCTACTCTCCCAGCCTCCAAACTAGATCTTATGGCCTGCTCCCAAAGTCACATATCCATTATTAGATCACTGTCAGAGTAATCTTCCACAACCTGGCTCTAACTTAGTTTTCTAGCCTTTTGTCACAGTTCCCTTCCTCCTTTGCAGACTCTACCCCAGCCAACTGGTCTCTTGACACTTAAAAATGGTCATTGAACTAAACAGTGTAACCTTGTAGAATGAATAAGGTGAGAAGCAGTCCAATGAGGAGAGGACTGAGAAAGCACTTGGACTCAAGAAGTTCAACAACCTACTGTGGACTAATAGAAAGCTTGGGTGAGGATCAATTGAGAACCGATGTAAAAGGCTCTGCAAGACACATACAAATGTGAATTCTTCTTCTTCATTTGCCCTTAGCAGACTTTGGAAACTGTCCAAAGGGGAAATTCAGCTTCTGAGTTTGTCAAGACTTATTCATGGGGGCTCCAGAGAACTAGTCTAGTCGCAGCAGCTGAGAACAATTTGTGGGCAAATTTTCCCCACATTTTTAGTGAGACACTGTCTTCAAACATTCCACTCAAGCTGAAATTTTAATAGTCCTAGCACCCCATATAATCTGAGCAGCAAGATTCACTCACAAACAACATCAGATATTATCACTGGACTGTGACATGTCAGGAAAGAGAGAAGGCCAAAGAAGCTGACTGGGCATTTAAGTAGAGAAGCATTTAAAACTAGTATAAAACTCATTTCCCATCAGCTGCTCTGTGGACTTGTGATGTTTTTAAAACATCATGCCAGCCAAGATGGTGGATTAGGAGCAGCCCCCTAGCTGAATTGTCTCAATATTCCCCTCGACACAATCTTGAAACTACACATTAAATCAATACAAGGTTGGGATGAGAGTTTTTTTTCCAGCCTAACAAAATTTAAAAGATTGGAAGAAGTCTGTGAGACCAGAGTGGGGGCCTGTGGAGAGCCCACCCATGCAGCTGAGGCAGCAGTGACTGCCACAGGAGCAGATCCAGAAGCTCTTAGCCCAGAGACAATGAGGGGCTTGGACAACTGGGTTGTCTTTGCTGGCACTGGACCCAGTTGATAATGACTGGCTACAGCTTATTTGCAATTCAGAGGATTGTCACAAAGGAGAAGGGACCTAGGGCTAGAGCTTGCAGTTGTGGTTTTAGGAGGTCAAGGGCCCCCTCTGGGTAAAAGCACAGCTCAGAACAGTGACCAAATCCCTTTCAGAATCGCAAAAATCTAAAAGTACCAAAAATTTGCAGACTCTCTTCTCCTCTCCCCCCCCCCACTAACTAAAAATAGTAACACAAAAAAGCCTTAAGTTCAGGATGATACTTCCCCACCCCTAGGTGAGCAGAACCCAATTTTGATATAAAGTTCAAAAATCAAGAAACAGGATAAGAAAATGAGCAAACAAAATATCTGACCATTAAAAGCTACTACAGTGATAGGGAAGACTAAGACATAAGTTCAGAAGTAGACAATGTGAAAACAGCTTTAAAAAAAAAAGCCTTAAAGAAAAATTCTAATTTGAACCAAATTTAACAGGAATTTCTGAAAGGGTAAAAGAAAGAAGAGTGGTAGAGGGAAAATTACAAAAGAAATGAGGATGCAAAAAAAATATGAAAAGAGAATAACTTGGTAAAATAAATACAGAAGAAAATTATTTAAAAAACAGAATTGGCCTAAAGACAAAAATTCACTGAAGAAAAGAACTCCTTAAAAATAGCCAAATTGGAGAGAGTATTCTGGGAAATTGGTGAAGTAGGTTGCTAAAGCTACTCAGCTCTCCCAATTTCCCTCACAAAAAGAACAAATTTGTGCCTCAGGGTGAAAAGAAACTGAAGAAAAAATCAAGACAATTTGGGGCAGAACAGGAGTTCTCCAGATATAACCCGAGAAGATCTAAAGAAAGACTCTGGGCTGGGGATAGACCTGTCAGAAGCCCAAACGCCTCTGGGACGGCAGAACCACCAAGTAGGGACTAGCCCCAGGTGGACTGGGTGGGGCTGGAGCCTTAGCAGGAACTACAAAGACTTTCACCTCCCAGACTGACTATGGAGTCTGGGTCCAAGTCTAGGAAGACGGAGGGAACTTCCTCAGGACCAGCTATGCTGCTGAGATGTAGCCCTGGGGAAGAAGGAACCTGCACTTGAGTGCAAAAGCAAAAAGGCAGGGATGCTGCTGGCTGTGGGCAGTTACAGGAGGGGGCAGGGTTCCAGGTCAGAGAGGAAAAATGAAGGGAAGCTTGAAGCATCATCCCTCCACCCCATGATTAAAGGCACTTACCCTAATACCTCTTATTTAAAAAAAAAAAAAAAAAGAAAAAGAAAAAGAAAAAGAACTGGCAAAGAAGAAAGAACCTCACCATAGAAACTTATTCTGGGAACAGGGAAGATGGGATTCATCTTCAGAGAAGGACACAAGTAAAAAAAGTAATGTGAAGAGTAATGTGAAATGGCTCCCTGCTAAGAGAGAATTTATAGAAGAACTACTCAAAAAAGAATTCCAAAAAAATCAAATGAGAGACACTGAGGAAAAAACAAGGGAAAAAATTAAAACCATTCAAGGAAAAAAAAAAAAAGTATAAAGTTTTTATAACAAAAAAGTTAACTAAGTAGAAAAGCAAGTACTGAGTCTCAGAGATGAAAAAACAAAAAACAAAACAAAACAACAACAACAACAAAAACCCCTGAAAATTAGAATTGGGCAAGGGGAAGCTAGTAGCTATGAGAGACCAAGAAAATAACAAAAACATTAGAAAAAATGAGAATAGAACAGAATGTGAAACAACAACAAAAATGACAGATCTGAAGAATAGATCAAGAAAAGAAAACATAAAAACAATTAAATTACCAGAAAGTTGCGACTAAAAAGAGAATCTTGACACAATATTACCCAGGAAATAATCCTAGAAAATTGTCTAGTGATAGAACAGGAGGGGACAATAGAAATAGGAAAAATCCACTAATCACCACCTAGATATCTAGAGATCCTTTGTGGAAAACACATAGGAAAATTATTGTCAAATTTCAAAAAACCCCATATCAAAGAGAAAATTTTGCAAGAAACAGGGGGAAAAAAAAATCAAATATGCTGAAGCAACAATTAGAATTGTACAAGACTTAGTTACAATAAAAGACAGCAGGTCCTGGAATCATATCTACAGACAAGTAAAAGAACTATGCCTGGAGCCAAAAAGATCATATCCAGAAAAATTATAGTTATGAATGAAAAAAAAAAAGAAAAAGAGAAAAGGACATTCAATGGGCTTGCAGATTTCCAGGACTTTTCTATCAAACAAATCTGAATTTAACAGAAAATCCAACATATAAAAGCAAAGATCAATTTTAAGAAACAACATGAACAAACGTCTTTTTTTTTTACATGGGAAATATATACTTTATGTTTAAGATTTATATCAATGATAGGGTAGCTCAAAAGAAAGATTAGCAGAGTAAAGACTAAAATAATAATCATGTTATACAAATGAGGTATAGAGGAATAATTGACAGAGGCATTAGAGGGAAGAGGGCTCCTAGTTCTGAAAACTTACTTATACATTGGGAAAGGGTCAGTAGGCAACTCTATATATATGCTATAAAAGGTAGAGCACTCTCCAAAATCTATTAAAAAAAAATAAGGGGGAAGAAATGGGCAGATAAGGAAGCAAAGGGCGAGAGAAGACGACATGGGAGGGAACCTTGGGTGGGGAGAGGTTAAGTAAAAGTAAGACAAATTATGGAGCAGAATTTAATGAAAGAGACAGCAGGCATAAGAAAGAGTGTGTATGTGTGTGTGTGTCTATATATGTATACATAAATATATATTTTCTAATATAACTATAGCTTGGGGCTGATAGGGGGATAAAAAGACATGTGTCCTATGTGTGTATATATCTACATATGTATAAATATATCCTTTCTTAATTGTAGTCTGCTTGGGGGTGGGAGGTGGGATTAAAGGGGAAAAAAAAAAGAATAAAGTAAAAAAGATGCTCAGCAGGGAAAAGAATAATTACAAGGAAGTAAAGAAAAGCTGGACACTTGTGAATATAATTTCTTCTACTAATATATATACACACACACACCCCACACACACACACAGACACCCACCCACCTTCTTAAACTATCCTCCCAGGTTTCTGCTGGGTATATGTCAGTGTTCTCTTTTGTTTCATTTTGTTTTGCACTGCTTTTCTGTATTTCTTTTCTCTTATTCCATTTCTTCAAATAAAATAAACTTGATTTTTAAAAAAGCAACAACAGATTGACAAATAGGAAAAAAGTAGTATAAAAACTCTTAATATATTTAAAAATTAGGAACTGGACAAGAGAAAGCCAATGATTCTACAAGATGTCAACCAACCCACAAAATCAAAAGAATGAAAAATAGAAGAAAAAGTGAAACATCTCATAGAAAAAACAAATGACCTCAAAACTAGATCAAAGAAAGGTAATTTAAGAATTTTGGGACTACTTGAAAACTGAGTCAAGATGACAGAGAAAAGTCAGAAACTTCAAGCCCCTCAAATAATGCTTGAAAATAAATTCTGGAGTGGCAGAGCCCACAACATGACAGGGTGAAACAATTTTCCAGCCCAAGACAACTTAGAAAATTGGCAGGAAAGGTCTGTTGTACCAGGGTATACTTACTGGGTGGGACTCAGAAAATCAGAAACAGGCCTTAGCAGTGAGTTGCTTGGCAAAACTCTGGTTTTGCACACACTCAAAAATGGGTGAGAAACAGCACTAGCATACCAGAGCTGGTGCCACAGTAGAGCAGGGACCTTCAGCACTGTTGCAGAGCAGAAGAGAGGGTTTGTGGTCACTAAACAGAGCAGAGCACAGGCCCAAAGACTAATAAATACCCATCTCCTCAGATCATAATAAAAGAGGTACAAAAACCCAATGAGGAAAAGAATGCCTTGAAAAGCAGAATTGGACCAAACGGAAGAAGAGTCACAAAAATTCAATGAAGAAAGGAATGCCTTAAAAAGTCAAATTAATCAAATAGAAAAGGTACAAAAGTTCATAGAAGAAAATAATTCACTAAAAATTAGAATTGAACAAGTGGAAGTTAATTTTATGAAAAATCAAGAAATAATAGAATCAAAAGAATTTAAAGAAAAAAAAAGACAACAATGAACTATTTCATTGTAAAAATAAATGACTTGGGAAATAGATCCAGGAGTAAAAATTTTAAATTACTGAAATTCCTGAAGCCTTGGTCAAAAAGAGCCTGGACATCCCATCAGTTGGAGAATGGTTGGGTAAATTGTGGTATATGAAGGTTATGGAATATTATTGCTCGGTAAGAAATGACCAGCAGGAGGAATATAGAGAGGCCTGGAGAGACTTAAATCAACTGATGCTGAGTGAAATGAGCAGAACCAGAAGATCACTGTACACTTCAACAAGGATACTGTATGAGGATGTATTCTGATGGAAGTGGAAATCTTCAACATAAAGAAGATCCAACTCACTTCCAGTTGATCAATGATGGACAGAGGTAGCTACACCCAGAGAAGAAACACTGGGAGGGGAATGAAAATTGTTAGCACTAATATCTGTCTGCCCAGGTTGCATATACCTTCGGATTCTAATGTTTATTGTGCAACAAGAAAATGATATTCACACACATGTATTGTATCTAGACTATATTGTAACACATGTAAAATGTATGGTATTGCCTGTCGTCGGGGGGAGGGAATAGAGGGAGGGGGGGTAATTTGGAAAAATGAATACAAGGGATAATATTATAAAATATATATATATATATATATATAAAAAAAAAAAAAGTGATAAAATTCAGGCCTTATTAGACATAGTGCAAGAACAACTTGACCAAGGACACTTGCGGCCTTCTCTAAGTCCTTGGAATTCCCCAGTATTTGTGGTGAAAAAGAAATCTGGAAAATGGAGGATGATAACTGATCTAAGAAGAGTAAATGAACAGATGGAAACTATGGGAACTCTTCAGCCTGGACTGAAGATTACTGGACTGGATTACTGAGCACAGTAACAGCAATGTTGTAACGCTGACCAATTGTGAAAGACCTGGCAACTCTAATCCCTACAGTGATCCAAGACAATTCCAAAAGTTTCATGATGGAAAAAATTGCTAGCTATCTCCAGAGAGAGAACCGATATGCTCTGAGTAACTTGAAGTATACTTTTCTCAATCTTAAAAATTTTTCTCTAAAAAATACATAAATGAAAGCATGGAAATTATGGAAAAACATTTACAAAGGTTGTGATAAAAAGCCTCATTTCTAAAATATATAGAGAATTGATTCAAATTTATAAGAATTCAAGCCATTCTCTCCAATTGATAAATGGTCGAAGGATATGAACAATTCACAGGTGAAGAAACTGAAATTATTTGTAGTCATATGAGAAGGTGCTCTAAATCACTACTGATGAGAGAAATGCAAATTAAAACAACTCTGAGATACCATTACACACATGGTCTGGCTAAGATGACAGAAAAAGATGCCGAATGTTGGAGATGTGGGAAATCCAGAACACTGATACATTGTTGGTGGAGTTGTGAACAGATCCAACCATTTTGGACAGCAATTTGGATCTATGCTCAAAAAGTTATCATACCCTGTGCTTACCCTTTGATCCAGCAGTGTATCTACTGGGCTTATATCCCAAGGAGATCTTAAGGGAAAGGGACCCACATGTGCAAAAATGTTTGTGGCAGCCCTCTTTGTATTGTCAAGAAACTGGAAACTGAATGGATGCCCATCAATTGGAGAATGGCTGAATAAATTATGGTATATGAATGCTATGAAATACTGCTATGCTGTAAGAATCGATAAGGAGGATGCTTCCAGAGAGGCCTGGGGAGACTTACAGGAACTGATGCTAGAATCAGGAGATGATTATACATGGTAACAACCACAAGGCTATACAACAATAAATTTTGAAGAACGCTGCTCTCTTCAACAATGAGATGATTCAAACCAGTTCCAATTGTTCAGTGATGAAGAGAGTTAGCTACACCCAGAGAAAGAATTATGGGAAATGAGTATGGACCACAACATAGTTTTAACTCTTTCTGTTGTTGTTTGCTTGCATTTTGTTTTCTTTCTCATTTTTTTTCTTGATCCAATTTTTCTAGTGAAGCAAAATAATTGTATAAATATATATACATATTGGATTTAATATAGACTTTAACATATTTAACATATTAGACTACCTGCCATTTAGGGAAGAGGGTAGGGAGGAGGGGAAAATTTGGAACAGAAAGCTTTGCAAGGGTCAGTGTCGAAAAATTAAAAAAGCTAACACAGAAATATATTATACATAATCTCACATATATAATGCATACCATCTTGCATGTCTCCTCAGTGGGCATGGGAAAGGTAGAGGAGAGAGAATTTGGACCTGAAATTTTGATGGGGAAAAAAGAATATTAAAAAGAAATAAACTGAAATGTTAAAAGAAAATAAAAACACCATGCCTCAACTAGGATAAGCTCACTACCTTAAATATCATCATGGAGACTGTTTCAGTTTTGTCACTGAACATCTCAGCTCCCTCAGTTATGACTCTCCTCTGATTGGAAGAATGGAAAAATAAAACTCCCTTGGCAAAGTGTTCTTCTGGGGGCTCAGAATTTTTCAGCTAACTGCTACCTGATTCAACTCTGTGAACCTCTGTTCTGAATACCCTCTGACACCACTCCAATTTTTGAATTTCCTTTTGTAGATTGAAGATTTTAAGTACCTTGAAGAAAGGAACTTTCTTATTTCTCACTTGACCATATTAGTAATTTGGAACTTCCCTGATTTCTCCAAAATGCCCCCAACTTGTATGTCTTCTTCCCCCATCTCCAGTTTTTCAGATTCCTTTTTCGGAGAGTGGGAGTGTCTTTTCCCATTAGATTTTAAGTACCTTGAGAATAGGGAATATTTTTCTAAGCTCTTAGTAAGTAAGGATGTTCTTTTTGGAATTTTATCCCTGAGTTTCACATAGTACCTGGCACTTAGAAGTCACTTAGACTATGACTAAAGATTAAAAAGTGGAGTAGTATAATATTTTCTGGAACAACACATATCCTCACCAGAATATAAATTCCATCATGGTAAAGCATTTTAAATGATCTTTGTGTCGTAACTTAAAGAACAGTGTTTTGCTTAATAAATGGTTTCTGAAGGATTAAACCTTAAAGTTGAAAATTATGATGCTCCTACTATTTAATTAAGAAAACATGAGATTAGTTTTTGGGTCCATGTCATGAGATCACTTTATGGAAAGGAGCATGTCATGAATTTGATAAACAACAAATAAACATTTACGCATATGAAGATCAGAAAAAGAAGATTTATATGACACTATAAATCACTACTATGTAAAGCTTGATTTAAAAGTTTATGAAAAATATAACACAATAGTTAAATTCGTTTTCACCTTTTTCTTTTCTTTCCTTTTTCTAGCACTCACTGAGATCTGATTCCTTCAGATAACAGTGACCCTTCTTTCTAGTACTGATTGTACTTTCATTTACACCTCTACTAACTCAATGGCTGGGGAAAAGGAAAAGGGGGTTCAAATACTTCTGTCACTTCCAGACCTTCCCACTACTACCACCATTCAATAACTCCATTGCTTTTGTGCTTCATTCAAACTAAAGTGAGCACTCAAAATTCTGGTAGCTATTAGCAACTAAGGAAATGCATGCCCAGTTCACAGTCTCTCTCCGCACCAACTTCTGCCCTTATATTAGGAGGTTTCAACACACACACACATTCATACCACCTCAACATTTTCATTTCCCAGCTCCAAAATCAATTCCAATTCCCATGACCTTCTCCACTGTGCTCAGGTAAAGAGATGGCTGGGCACACTCTTACTCTTGCCATTAATTCTAGTGATTATTTCCTATTTTTTTCTATATATTGCTTATTTGTACACAATTGTTTGCATGTTTTCTCCCCTATTAGATTGTGAGCTCCTCAAAGACAGGGAGTGTACTTTGCCTTTCACTGTATCCACAAAGCAGTGTCATAGTTGGAATATATAACAAGGACTTAACTGACTGAATAAAACAAATACCATACTGAAAACATGATCTAACAAAGGTAGAGTTTAGCAGGACTTCTACCCTATGTGGTAGCTACCTATTCCTAGGAGCTCGGATTCTTAAAGCAGCTCAAAATTTACATCAGGTTTTGGAATATTTTGTTGTTGTTTCTATAAGCACACTATTGACTCCTGAGCTAGTAATTTGACAAAACATTTTCTAACAGTGTTGTGCAATTCACTCATTTTTGGAGTTCTTACCTTAAGAACCAATTTGATGACTAAATGGGTACAAACTAGCTTACTTGGTATACTTTGTCTACTGACTGGCCTTAGACACCAGATCATGACTTTCAATCCAGTTGTCCACCCACGTTATCTCACTATCTGTGTAAATAATCTTTTATCTGCCTTCCCCTTGCCCTCTTCTCTGGGCAAATTAAACGAATCAATTGTGTCATGATTTCTGGAAAGGGTTTGTCATAAAGATAAATGTAACATCAGTGACTTCCTAAACTCCTCGGTCCCTAACCACTGTTCTTCCATGTGTTTTCTCCTATTAATCATAATGCTCTTTCTATAGTTGTATTTTCAGTATTTAGAACAATGCATGGCATATTTTAAATATTCTGTAAGTGCTTTTTCACCCATTTGTGAATACTCTCTCCATCTTATAATTGTTTTTGAACCCAAAAATTTTACAATTATCCTTACTTCATTTGATTTTATATTCTGCCTAATATTATAATCGAGTCCTAACACTTCTTCTGTTTTAACTATTCCTCCCATTATCAACTGCAAAGTGGAAAAGCATGCCGTCTATACCTTTATACAATTCATTGATTAAAACTCCCAAGAAGCAGTTGGCCAAACACAGATGTCCAGGGCACTCCAATGGACAGCTCCAATTTTAAATAGGTACTAACACCATCCACCAAGAAATTCTCAAAAATTACTTTTGCTTTATTATAACATTTTATTTAGAAATCTAAAAAGTTATGATCAACTTAATCAAATATAACACTTCAAGATACAAAGAACAAAAATCAGGATTGTATAAGGAAACCATTTTTTAATAAAGGAAAATACTGCAAAGATATCTACTTAAACCATTCTACAAGACACTTTTAACAAAACAGAAGGAAATTAAAATAAATTCTTAAAAAAGGTTGTAAATCAAAGAAAGAGGAGAAAAAGGTGGAGAAGAGGAGCTATCTCAGGGCACAAGGAAAAAGAATGCAATAAATCTAGATTGAAAAGAACTTTATAAAACTTCTTCCCCCAAGCTCATGTGATGGGTTCAAACAAATATATAATGTATATATTTTAAAATGCTTTTCCCTTTTAGAACAATCCTATTTTATTCATTTGTAACAAATTAAAAATTCCCCACAGAAGTTAACAATCATGGTTTCAAGTCTGATATTTTTACAATGGCTACAAGGTTTGCACAAAATCCATTTTCTATTAAATGAAATTTCCCTCCCCAGCTATTTTACCTTGTAGGCCTTACTGGCCAACCCCAGGCACTATCTTGCTTTGGAGATCATTTCTCTGCCATGCTGATCTCTTCTCTCCTATTGGTAGAAGCTGATTCAGGCCAATTACATTTCTCTCAGGGTTCTGTTTCTGACTTTTTAGACAGTTCTCCTTCCCCCCCAATGCTTTTCAGTCCTCCTGTATTCAGACCTCTCCCATCACAAGATATGCCTTTTTTGGACAAAGACTGCTCTTTTTTTTTTTTTTTGGGGGGGGAGGGGGTATTCCAAGCACTTATCAAAGCATTGAGTGCTTAACAAATGCTAGTTGAATTGCCTTTCATATAGTAGTCCGGTAGTTAGTTCATTTATTTAAAAATCTGAATAATGATAAGACTCACAGATTTTGGGAAATAGCATCTTTAATTGAATAAGTACAACCTAAATAGAACAGGAGACATCATTTTAGCCTTACTTTTAACTCTCTTTTTGTAATATGAGAAAACCCTCTTAAATCCTCAGTGCCTCAATTCATTCTTTTCTTTTTTTCCTTTTTGCTGAGACAACAAGGGTTAAGTGACTTGCCCAGGGTAACACAGCTAGGAAGTGTTAAGTGTCTGAGACCACATTTGAACTCAGGTTCTCTTGATTTCAGGAGTGGTGCTCTATTCGCTGCCCCACCTGCTGCCTGAGGAGTTCATTCTTTTTGAGGGAGGCGAGTGTTGAATTTCCTTGAGTGGGGAGATTCTATAAAGAGTTCCAAAAAACTCCACAATCCAAAACGCCCACTCCTTCAAATATACACAAAAAAGCAAGCCCTATTAACTCATTTTATAACCATGAGTGATCTTGCTTTCAAAAATGGTTTTCAAAATTTACTCAAAAGGCTTTTCAGTAGCTGGTTATAAAGTTGGCAAATTACTCAGATCTCGTTTTCCTCCTATGAGAAGCCTACAATTATTTTTTCTTTTATTAGGAATTCTTCTAAAAAATTTTTTTGCTTTTTTTAAAAATTAATTTTATAATTATAACTTTTTTTTTGACAGTACATATGAATGGGTAATTTTTTACAACATTATCCCTTGCACTCATTTCTGTTCTGAATTTTCCCCTCCTTCCCTCCACCCCTTCCCCAGATGGCAGGCAGTCCCATACATGTTAAATATGTTATAATATATCCTAGATACAATATATGTGAGCAGAACTGAATTTCTTGTTGCACAGGAAGAATTGGAAGAAAAACAAAAATGCAAACAGTTTACACTCATTTCCCAGTGTTCCTTCTCTGGGTGTAGCTGATTCTGTCCATCATTGATCAATTGGAACTGAATTAGATCTTCTCTTTGTTGAAGATATCCACTTCCATCAGAATACATCCTCATACAGTATTGTTGTTGAAGTGTATAACGATCTCCTGTTATACACTGGTTTGTATAATGATCTCCTGGTGTCTTCTAAAAGTTATTGAACTGTTTTTCAATACTGACTTTTCATGGCCCCATTTGAGGTTTTCTTCATAAAAATATGGGAGTGGTTTTGCCATTTCCTTCCCCAGCTCATTTTAGATAAGGAATTGAGATAAACAGGGTAAATGATTTAGTAGGGTAACACAACTAGTAAAATGTTGAAATCAAGAAGATGAGTCTTCCTGATCCCAATGCTCTATCCACTGAACCATCTGTCTGTCCTCTGATCTACTCAGTTGTACGATGAAGCAAAAATGCTACATTATATGATAATATACACAGAAAAAGTTAAATGGTTGAAGAATGCACTCTGCCTTTATAACATTCTACTGAGGTGGTAACCCATAAAATTAGTCCATGAGTAAATGCATTGTGGGCAGATGTGGAAGATATGTCTTCTTGTCTTCAACACCTGCACAGTACTTTTTAATAATTTCCCCAAATCCATCTTTTTAACCCCAATAATGAATGGGTGGGGATATACAGCTGTGAATCATGCATAGAACACAATGATATCCAACTAATCAAAACTGAATAATAGTAGCTAATATTTATATAGCCTTCTTAAGTTTGCAAAGATCTTTGCAAATATCTTATTTGGTGGTTGAAACAACACTGGGAGGTAGGTGCTTTTTTACAGTTGAAAAAAAACTAAAGTAGAAAGAACTTAAATGACACTTAATCAGGGTCACAACAAGGAAGTGTCTAGAGGCTAGATATGAATTCAGGCCTTCCTGAATTCTGGCCAAGCACTCCATCCACTAAATTACCCATCTATTAATGAAATGAAAATCATAGACTCAACTAAAAAACTAAAGCATTTTGAAATATCTCCTTGGGAGGATAAGTAGGACAAATTCAAAGGTTGGAAATAAAGTTTTAGTTGTCTTGATACTAAACAATTATGAATGAAAAAAATAAAGCATACCATATACTTTACAGAGAATAATGAACATAATTTATTTTTGCTTTGATTTATCAGACATGTAATTTCACTGGTATAGGAATCCTGTGAGCTGTAGACTGACTTAGAAAGCCACAAATTAATATTATCTATATTGTATTTTTATTTGTATTTATTTAGTCAAACATTTCTCAATTGGTGGTTTGGGCCCTCTTCAGAGCTTTGCATAGGGGCTGTTAGTTTGACACCTCCACAATAAGAAATACAATTCTGTTTTCCTTTAAGGTTTTTTTCCTCCTCCATTCATAATCAACTGCCGCTTGTTATTAATTACTGCCTTAGTGCCTAAATCTGAGTGCGATTTAAGAATCACTATTTCCCACCCTCATCCTCCTAAACACATTCCACTTTCTATCCCTCAATAATGTGTTCTTTGAAACTCTTTAACTCCCTACTCCCTCAATCTCCTAAAATCCCACAACTTCATCCTTCAACTCCATATCAGCCACATCAGACTGGTCAAACAACACTGACGCGCACCATTATCCAGGAATATTCTTTTTATTTAATTAGACATTATTCTCTCTGACAATAACTCTCTATGATTCCATTTCTCCTTTTGCTGAATTTATCCCTACCTAAACTTATTCTTAGCCCTCATTTAATCCCTCTGTTCTTGTGCTCTGTTCAATTCTTTGTGTCCCCATTTGGAATATTCTTGGCAAAAATATTGGAGAAATTTGTTATTTCCTTCTCTAGCTCAGATGAGGTAACTGAGGCAAACAGGGTTAAATGACTTGGCCGGGATTACACAGCTAATGTGTCCAAGACCACATTTGAACTCAGGAAGCCAGTCTTCCTGGCAATAGACCCAGCACTCTATGTATACAGAAAACATAAATCTACATATATTTTATCCCAATCTCTCCTCTGAGCTTTAGTCTCAACAGTATCACCTTATGTTTACTAGAAATTTCAAACTAGATGCTCAAGGCAGATATCTCAATCTTATGTCTTAAACAAAACTATCTTCCTCCCAAACCTTTTCTTTCTTTCAAAGGCACCACTATCCTTCCAGTCATTAAATCAATCAACAAGTAATAAATACTTTTAATAAATAGTGTCAGGCACTGTAGTAAGTGCTGCAAATACAAAGAAAGGCAAAAATATTGACCTTGCTTTCCATAAGTTCACATTTTACTTTTAAATAGCTTTTTATTTCCCTAAATATATGCAGATAGTTTTCAACATTCACCTTTGCAAAATCTATATTCCAAAAATTTCTCCCTCCCTCCCCTAGACAGCAAGCAATCCAATATTAAACATGTGCAATTCTTTTAAACATATTTCCATATTCATCATGAAATACAAGATAAATCAGATCAAAAGGAAAAGAAAAAAACAAGCAAAAATATAACAAAAAAAGGGTTATCCCTTTCAGTCTCCATAGTTCTCTATCTGGATGCAGATGGCTCTTTCCATCATAAGTCTATTGGAATTGTCTTGAATCAACTCACTATTGAAAAGGACCTCACTTTTAAATAAAGGAAACAACATATTAAAAACCATGTATAATTGTAAAATAAATATAATGTAAACAGAAGGTATTTGTCAATGGGGGAAATGTAAAGCCAGAGAGGAACTGACAGCAAGTAGGTCAATGTAGCTAGACTACAGGTTGTATAAGGGAGAAGAAAGTGTGAAGTGAGTGGACTGAAAAAGATAGAAGGGTTCAGGCTGGGAAGGGATTTAAAAGGCAATTAGGATTAAGGAAGGGAAAAGGGAAATTGAGGGGTCTGGGTTAGGAGAAGGTGAGGGCCAAACCAGTATTTCAGGAAAATCCTTTTAGCAAGAAAGTGAAAGATGGATTGTAGTGCTAAGAGATTTGAGGCAGGGATACCAATTAGATGGCTACAGCATTAATCCCAAGCAAGAAGTGTTAATCCACTTGTGTTCTCTCTCTGTCTCTCACTTTCTTTCTCACATATGTAAATAAAATGTTAAGATTTCTGTTCCAGTTCCCTTTTCTCAGACATAACCCCTTCTCTCTACTCACAGGGTTATTAACTTAATTCAGGCCCTCATAACCTCTCATCTAAATTATTGCAACATTCTCCTAATTGGTACCACCCAAATAGGAGGTAATGTGACCTCCTATCTATTATTTTGTAAAACTCTACAGAATCTATGCTCCCTGAAGGCAAAGACTATTTCCTTTTGTCTTTTTATCCCCAGGGACCACTTCAGGATAACTCACAAACTGAAGCCATTCTGAATCCCATTTCCATAAACTTCAGATCTTTTTTGTTGTTTAGAATCTCAAGATAAATAATGAAGAAAAATTAAACATGATGGTGTTATAGTACCACCAAAACTCAAACTACATTAAAAATCTGCATAACTACACAATATTGGTTTAAAAAAAATTTTTTAAGATAATAAAACAGCCTGATAAACTAAAAATAAAATTAAATTAAATTAATTTAAAATTAAAATTTGACAAGGATAACTCAGCATTCCATCAAATCAAGAAAATTTAGTAGGGGAGATATTCCATTTGACAAGAATTGTTGGGAAAACATTCATCTATCAAATACGTATTGGTTTATTTTTTATTAAGACAAATATGTATATTAGATTTAACATGCATTTTAACATATTTAACACGTATTGGACTACTTGACATCTAGGGCAAGTAGGAGGAGGAAGGAGGGGATAATTTGGAACAGATGGTTTTACAAGGGTCAATGTTGAAAAATTATCTATGCATATGTTTTGTAAATAAAAAGCCTTAATAAATAAATAAAATTTTAAGGAAGATTTAAAAAAAAAGACCAATATGCATTTTGGGCATATTAGCAGGCTCTAGGGGAGTTCAAAATAAGTCCTTATTCTAAAGCAATGTATGACTCGTTATTTTAGCAACAACTCAACATGTATCAAATACCTATACATGAGACTTTGAATTAGGTATTGGTTCTATAAAAAAAAAGAAACTACAATAACAGCCTTTATTGGATTTTGGAGAACATATTTTAAAATTTCTGAGAGCACATCAAGTGGAAAGGGGATTGAATTTATTCTCATTATCTCAAACGAAGGCCAATCAATGGAAATTACAAGAAGGGAAATTTAAATCTAACATAAGGTTAAAAAAAAATTATAGCTGTCCACTAACAGGACATACTGCTTTCCTGTCCCTGGAGATGGAAGCAGCGTGGTACAGTGAATTTCTCTGATCTTTAGTTTATTCTATTAAAAAAAGCGATAACTTCTGAAGTTCCTTACAGCTATAAATCAATGTTTCTATAAAATTGTGATATAAAATAAATTAAACTGACAACTAATATAAAGACTTATGGCACAGATGAATGACAATGCATTAAGCCCCAGCTTCTTAAACTGTGAGTCAAGACCTCATATGGATGTGGGGGTCATGAAATTATGACTTATTATCAGTAAATGTTTGGTTCATAGTCCTATATTATGGTCACATAAAAATTTCTCAGTCAAAAAGAGCTCACAAGTGGAAAAAGTTCAAGAAGTCCTGGCCTAGGCCTACTGTTGGAAACTAGAATTAAAAGTACAACTACAAGTTAAACTCGATCATAAAAGTAACAGTAGTTTGTAGGCTACAAGTTTGGAGGGGTCTATTCAAAACCTAACTACAAAAGGGAACTTATGAGAGCTTATCAGACATCATATCAGAATGTAACTGATAGAACTAGGCTATGCTATATTTGTACCTTTTCTTTTTTTTTTCTTTTTCTGAGGCTGGGGTTAAGTGACTTGCCCAGAATCACACAGCTAGGAAGTGTTAAGTGTCTGAAACCAAATTTGAACTCGGGTCCTCCTGAATTTAAGGCTGGTGTTCTTTCCACTGTGCCACCTAGCTGCCCCCCATTTGTACCTTTTCAATTTCAGTTGCTCAACTCCATTAAATTCAACCTTTACGAAAGAAGATATTTAACTTTTACTTAGAATTCTAGGTTTTGAAATAGTAATTTACCCCTTCAAAAACAAACCATTATAATGAGTAATAATCTTTATAAATAGTGACTTAATTTTTCTTTTAGTATTTTAGTATTAGTATTAAGTATTTAAATAAGTTAATATTTATGTAGCACTTTATATATTATCACTTTATTAAAAACTATCTTATGAAATAGACACTATCATTATCCCATGTGACAGGACTATATAAATCCCTCCTCACCTCCCTCCTGGACTATTTCAATAGCCAGCTGACTGGACCCTACCTGGAATCTCTTCCCTTTCAGACATTAAGCTGATCTTCAGAAAACATAGATCAAGAATCTCCTCCACAGAACTTAATTCTATTACTATCAGGAGTCACAGAGGAATTCTAATGAAACAATGGGCCTGAGAGTGGGTTCCCAGATTTTAATGATCTTAAAAGAAGAATGGAAAGGAAAGAGAAAAGGAATATATTGAGGGAGAGAAGAAGAGAGAAAGATAGGGAAAATTATCTCAAAACTATAGTGCACAAGGAGAATTGTATAAAAATAGGAAGGGGTGGGGAAAATGGAGGAGACCTGAACCTGACTCTCAGCTGAAATGGAAAAAGGAAGGAAGAATATATAGACACACACTTGTCTACTCAAATATATTTCATTTAACAAGAAAATAGGAGGGAAAGGGGGAAAAGGAAAAGGGAAAGGTAGACAAAGGAAGAAATTCGTTTAAAGCAAAATAAATTCTTAAAGGGGGAGAAAACAAATAGGAGAAGTCTAGGAAAAAAGGGAGGAAAATACAAAAATGAAAATTATGCAAATGGTATGATCTTACCCTTAAAATGGAAAAAGACAGCAAAATTGGTGAGAAACCAAAATTCAACAGTATGTTGTTCAAAAGAAACACACTAGAAACAAAGAGGCACACAGATAAAACAATGAAGCGAAATTGATCATGCTTTAGCTAAAGCAAAAAGTTAGAGAATGTAAATCATGATCTTACACAAAGCAATAATAAAAATGCACTTAATTAAGATACAAGAAAACTTCATTTTGCTGAAAGGCACCAGAAACGATGAATTAACATCAATAGCAAATGTCATAGCATATCTACACTTAAAGGAAAAGTTAAATGAATTGTAGGGAGAAATAGAAAATAAAACTATACTAGTGGAAGAACAACTTACCCAATGCCCCAATCCCATAAAAATTTAAGCAAAAAAGAAATGAAAGACCAGGACAGAATTTCAGATAAGTTGGGTGCAGCAGACTTCTGGAGATTACTGAATGGAAATATGAATTATACATTTTTCTCAGCTGTGCATGTCACCTTTACAAAAATTAACCATGTGTAAGGGCATAAAACCCTCAAAAAATACAGAAAAGCAGAAATATTAAATGCACCTTTTACAGATCATAATATAATAAAAATTAAATTCACCTAAGGACCTCTAAGGCAAAAATTTCAAATCAAAGACAAAAATAGCATAGTTCTAAAGAATGGGTGGGTCAAAGAAAAAAAAAAAAAAAGAAAAAAAAACCAATAATTTTATTAAATGAATTTATTACATTTATTTATTAAATTTATTAATGATGAGACAATATACCAAAGTTGCAGGGATGCAGTCAAAGGAGTACTTGGAAAATTTATGTCTAAAAACACTTTCATCAATAAAAGATAAAGACCAGATCAACAAATCAGTCATGAAATGAAAAAGGTAGGGGGAAAAAAAAACAACCAAATAACACAGAAACCTAACAAATTAAAGACCTACAATGAACACCAAAATAAAAATACTGAAAATTCAAGAAAAAGAGTAAAAAAATTGAAAGTAAAAATAAAAACACCAAACCACTGAAGCAACAAATAAAATTAGGAGCTTTTTTTTTTTAAATAACAAAGACCAAGTGAATCAGAAGCTAGATAACTTGATTAAAAAAACAACAAACTACTAGTAAGAAAATTTTTTAAAATAAATTAATAAAGAATGAAGAATAAGAGAAACAATTAGTAATAATTTATCTAAATATATGTTAATAAACAAATCCAAACAAAATAGATTAGTATTTACAAAACTATTAAAATAACTCAAATTTAGAAAAATTAAGCAAATCACAAACTGACAAAGGGGCAAATCACCACCTTAGGACCATATGGATTTGCAAGTGAATTCTATTAAGAATTTAAAGAGTTGGCAATTGTCAGTGTTGTAAAATTACCCATGCATATATCTTATAAATAAAAAGCCATAATAATAATAATAAAAGAACTTAAAGAGCTAATTCAATATCACTTAAAATGTTGACAAAAATAAGAAAAGCATAAAAAACAAAACAAAACAAAAACAAACAAAAAAGGATTTCTACCAAATGTGTTCTATAATATAAATATGGTCTTAATAGCTAAACCAGGAAATGTCAAAGCAGAAACAGAAAAGAATAACATTCTTAATGAATACTGATTTTAAAAAGGTAAAATAAAATATTAGCAAAGAGACTACAAAAACATATCACAAAGTGTACATTATGGTCAGGCTGGATTTACACCATAGTGCATATTTACAAAAACACGAAAATCTTATCAAGAAAAAAGCAACTTTTATTTTTTTTTTTTTTGGGGGGGGGGAGAAGGTAGGAGGAGAAGAGGCTGAGGTAATTGGGGTTAAGTAACTTGCCCAGGGTCACACAACTAGGAAGTCTTAAGTGTCTGAGGCCACATTTGAACTCTAGTCCTCCTGACTTCAGGGCTGGTATTCTATCCACCAAGCCACCTAGCTGCCCCCCAAAAGCAGCTTTTGACAAGATACAAAATCTATTCCTATTTAAAAACACTAAAAACAGAAATACATGTATTTTTCTTTCCTTAAAATAAGAAATAGTATCTATTTAAAATCAAGAGTACCTGATTGAGGCACCATTTATCTGAATGGCATCATAAAAGACCTTTCTAGTGAGACTAAGTAAAGCAAGAGTGTCCATTACCACCATTCTTATTCAATACAATATTAGAAATATTAGCTATAGCAATAAGAGAAAAAAAAAAAACATGATTTGAGAAATCAATATAAGCAAAGAAATAAAACTATTATTTTCTCCAAATGATATGGCACTTTATATAGGAAACTCAAAATATAAAATTAACCTATCTAAAAAGAAAAAGCATTTCTGGATATTACCATTTTTCAACAGGAATAGAAGAAATTTATATTTAAATAACTATAGAAATCTATCTGCCAAGGGTATAGGAACTCTATGACCACAATTACAAAATATTATCTATACAAAGACAAATCTAAGTAACTGGAGAAATACTAATTGCTCATGAGTAGGCTATGCCAATAAAATGAAAATGACTATACTACCTAAAGTAATGTACTTATTCAGTGACATGAACTACCAAAAGAATACTTTATAGATACAGAAAAAAAAAATGCAAAATTCATCTAAAGGCTTTATAAAAAGTGAAGAATATTGTAAAAATGATGAAAAAAGCAAGGAAGAAGTAGTTCTGGTTGTATCAGATCTGCTATCCTTAAGTGTAGACCAGCATCTCATACCACATACCAAGCAAGACAAGCTTCAAGTAATTACATAGTGCAAACCTACACAAATTAGGCTTTTCTGAAACAGTGTACCTGCCAGATCAATGGTTAAAATGGGAAAGATTTCATGATTAAAAAGCAAAAAGAGAAAGTCATAGGAGACAAAATTGACAGTATTGATTATATGGCTTATAGAAACAAAATCAATGAAATTAGAGAAGCAAATAAATAATATATATATATATATATATATATATATATATATATATTTGCAGCATGTTTCCCTGATCAAGGTATCATTGTAAAGATTTTTAATTTTTTAAAGATTCATTTAATTACTTAACATTCTTTTTTTTTTTAATTTGAGTTCTAAATTCTCCCCCCCCTTAAGATAAGAACTGTGATATCAATATATACCTGTGAAATCATGCAAAAATATTCCCCTAATGGCTGTTGCCCTCCCCTCCCCTGCAAAAAAAAAAAAAGTTTAAAAAAAAAGTATACTTCAATTTGCATTCAGATTAACATCAGTTTTTCCTCTGAAGAGGAGAGGATATTTTACCAAGTCCTTCAGAATTGTCTTGAATCACTTATATAGCTCATTATAGCTAAGTCACTCACAACTGATCATTACGCAATATTGTTATATTACTATGTACAATACTTTCCAGTTTCTGTTCATCCCACATTGCATGGGTTCGCCTTATAAAGCTTCATACTTTTCTCAAAAACCAACCAGTTTATCATTTCTATCCCCCATCTAATAATATTTTTTCCAATTACATGTAAAGATATTTAATATTCACCTCTGCAAAACAAAAAACCTTATGTTCTAAATTCCCCCCCAAAAAAACAACAAGCAATCTGACATAGGTTAAACATGTACAATTCTTCAAACCATATTTTCATGTCATGTTGTGCAAAAAAAATCAAAGGGAGAAAAAAAACAAACAAGCAAACAACAATAAAAAAGGTGAAAATATTATGTTGTGATCCACATTCAGTTCCCATAGTCCTTCCTCTGGATACAGTGAGCTCTCCATTACAAGTCTACTGAAATTACTTCAAATCACCTCATTGCTGAAAAGATACAAGTTCATAACAGTTGATCATTGTACAATCTTATTGCTGTGTACAATGTTCTCATGATTCTGCTTATGTCACTCAGTATCAGTTCATGTAAGTCTTTCTAAGCTTTTCTGAATTAGGCCTGCTCATCACTTCTTACAGAAAAATATTATTCCATTGCATTCATAACTTATTCAGCCACTCTCCAACTGAGAAGCATCCACTCAGTTTCTAGTTCCTGGCCACTACCAAAAGGGCAGCCACAAACATTTTTGCACATGTCGGTTCTTTTCTCTCTTTTATGATCTCTTTGGAATGCAGACCCAGTAGAGTCTGGATCTGCTGGATCAAAGGTTATACAGTTTGATAACCCTTTGGGCATACTTTCAGATTCCTCTCCAGAATTGTTGGATCAGTATTAGTTTTCCAGCTTTCCCACATCCCTTCCAATACTAATCATTATCTTTTTCTGTCATTTTAGCCAATTTGAAAGGATCATCATACAATATTACTGTTGTTAAATACAATGTTCTCCTGGTTCGGCTCATTTTACTCAGTTCATCGAAGTCTTTCCAGTTTTTTGAAATCATTATGTTCATCACTTCTCACAAAAGAATTGTTACATTTGTGTACCATAACTTCAGCCATTCTAACTGTCATTTTACTTTTCTGTCATATCAGCTAATCTGACAAATGTGAAGTGGAACCTCAGATTTGTTTTAATTTGCATTTTTCTAAACAATAGTGACTTAAGAGGATTTTTTCCCATATGACTATAGCTTTGATTTCTTTATCTGAAAACTGCATTTGAAATCTTCTGATCAAATGTATTAACTGGGGGATGACTTGTATTTTTAAAAATTTGATTGAGCTCTCTATTCAAGAAATGAGGCCTTTAGCAAGTTCTTTCCAACTTGCTTTAAAAATCCCCCCCCCCCGTTTCCTTCTCATTTTGATTGCCTTTTTTTTTGGGGGGAAGGGGGATACAACTCCTTTTTAACTTAATGTAATCTTATTTTTTAATATTTACAAGAGCATACCCTTTGCTCCAGGAGTGTTTCTACGGGCCTTATATTCCAAAGAAATCTTAAAGGAGGGAATCTACATGTCCATAAATGTTTGTGGCAGTCCTTTTTATAGTGGCCAGAAACTGGAAACTGAGTGGATATCCATCAATTGGAGAATGGCTGAATGAATTATGACATAATAATGTTATGAAATATAATTGTTTCATAAGAAATGATCAGCAGAAGGGTTTTAGAGAGGCCTGGGGAGACTTACATGAACTGATACTGAGTGACATGAGCAGACCCAGGAGATCATTGTACATGTACAAAGATTATACCATGATCAATTCTGATGGATGTGGCTCTTTCCAACAATGAGATGATTCAGATAAGTTCCAATCATCTTGTGATGAAGAAAGCCATCTACACCCAGGGAGAGGCCTGTGAATTGAGGGTGGACCACAACTTAGCATTTTCACTCTTTCTGTTGTTGTTTGGTTTTCCTTCTTGATCCGATTTTTCTTGTGCAGCAAGATAACTATAAATATGTACACATATACTGATTTTAACATAATATTTTAACATATTTAACATGTATTGCATTATCTCCCATCTAGGGAGGGAGTAGGGAGAAGAGGAAAATTTAGAACACAAGATTTTGCAAAGGTCAATGTTGAAAAATTTCCCATGCATGTTTTGCAAATAAAAAGCCTTAAATAAGTAAATAAATGAATGAAAATAAATTTAACTTGATAAAAAAAAGATTTACATGAACCTGATTCAAATTTGTAAGAAGAGCCATTTAACAATAGATGGTAAAAGAATAAGAGTAGACAGTTGTCAGAGGAAAAAACCCAAACTATCCAATATGGAACTATAACCAAGGGGCTATAAAGCTGCATGCCCTTTGATCCAGTAGAGTCTCTACTAGGCTTGTATCCCAAAAAGATCATAAGAGAAAAGAACCCACATGTGCAAAAATGTTTGTGGCAGCCCTTTTTGTAGTGGCAAGGAGCTGGAAATCAAGTGGATGCCCGTCAGTTGGGGAATAAGTTGTAGTATATGAATGTTATAGAATAGTATAGTTCTATAAAAAATGATGAGCAAGCTGATTTCAAAAAAGGCTAGAAAGACTTAAATAAACTGATGCTGAGTAAAAACCAACAGAAATATTGTTCAAAAGTAATAAGATTGTGTGATAGACTTGGCTCTGTCTTTTCAACAATAAGGTGATTCAAAATAGGCTTGTGATGGAAACTGAATGTGAATCAAAATACAGTATTTTCACTTTTTGTGGTTGTTTCTGTGTGTTTTTTTTTCTTTCACCTTTTGATATGATTTTTCTAGTGTTAACATGATGAATATGGAAATAGGTTTAGAAGATGTGCATGTTTACCTAAAAAAAAATAAATAAATAAAGCAATCAATTATCATGTGAAATGATATAAATCAGTATTGTCAAACTCCAATAAAACCAGAATTCCTGTGAGCTATATATTGATTTGGTTATAAAGTTATAAAATGTAACATCTTTCATATTTGTTGTATTTCTAATTATAGTGAAGTATTTCCCAATTATATTTTAATCTGATTCAGTATTGCTCATCATCAATAATAAGAGAAATACAAATTAAAACAACTGAGATGTATTGGTCAACCTGCCATCTTGGGGCGGGCGGGGGGGGGGGGGATTGGAACAAAAGGTTTGGCAACTGTCAACGTTGTAAAATTACTCACGCAAATATCTGGTAAATAAAAATTATTAATTAAAAAAAAAGCAAAAAACAACTGAGGTTTTACCTCACAACTGTCAAATGGCAAAGCTCATGGAAAATGATAAACTTTGGAAGGGCTGTGGGAAAATAATGCAGTGTGGGTGGAGTTGTAAATTGGTCCAGCCATTCTAGGAAAGCAATTCAGAACTATATCCTAAAGTTATGCAAGTGTGCATTACCCTTTGACTCAGTGCTACAATTACTTGGTCTTTGCCTTGATACCTCACTTGCCAAAAAAGACTACATATATAAAATGTAGCAGCTCTTTTTGTAGAAGCACAACTGCAAATGGAAACAATGTGGGGAATGGCTCAACAAGTTATAACATATGAATGTGATAGAATATTAATGGCCTGGCCTGTAAAAATGCAAAAGGGGGTGATTTTAGAGAAATCTAAGAAGATTTATATGAATTAATGCAGAAGCAGGCAATTTATAAACCAAAAAGTACTATAAAGATAAATTCATTTTAAAGATTTAAAACTCTGCTCAACTTAATAGCCAACCAAATTTCAGAAGATTCAATATGAAACAGGTTATCTCCTGACAAAGGGCTTCTACATTAGAGTATAAAATGAGACTTTGTTTGGCCTACTTCTATTTTTCCCCCCTCTTTGTTTTCTCAATTGGGAAAGTTAGGGTGAAGATACAAGGGAAAGAATGTGAATCTAAAAATAAAATGAAATTTATTTTTATGCAAATATAATTTATAAAGCCCTTCACACATATTCCTTCATTTGATCCTGTGAGGTAAATACCAATACATGGAACCACAAAATTGTGATACTTTTCTTTAGTCCTAGATCTAGATCATATAATCAAGGAAAATTTTTTTTTGGAACAGAAAAAATAAAATGAAAAAATAAAAGACTTATAAAGAGAGTTAATTTTTTGAGTTTTTTTTTTAATTGGCATAAAGGAGTAGGCTTGACATAACATCTAAAAGCAATCATTATCAAAATTATCTTGTATGTTTTTATAAAAAAAAGTAAGAGAAGTTCAGAGGAATAGAAAAGATAAACAAGACTTAGAAGCAAGCTTTGGAACAGTGGCCTAGTGTTTAGTAAACTCAAGAACAAAAAATATTAGACAATTTTATTAAACTGGAATTACTTGGAAAACTAGAATAATTTGGCAGGAAAAATTTATACGTTACCTTTTGTCTAACAATACAACACATTCCATATAAGAGCTAAAAGATCTGGGGTTTTTTTAATGATGCCATAAAAATTAGAAAAGAATGGTAGAATTTTTTTTTCCCACAAGTGTAAATAAGGAAAATATTAATAGAACCAGATGAAGGGGATTACAAAAGAGAAAAAAAAAAAGGCAGCATTTAGTATGTTTATAAAACAAAAACCAATATTATCTAGACTAAGAAAAAATATATAGTTTGGAGGAAAATCTGTATGAAACTCCCATAAAACTATTAAATTAAAAGCCATTCCACAATATCAAATAATCAAAGTATATGAAAAAATTTCAAAAAATAAATTCAAAGGATTAACAAACATGTAAATAATCTGTTCAAAATCACTGGTATTGTTAAAAAATAGAGATTGCTTAATGAACAGTCTGGATGGGGAGAATCAGAAACAACTGAACTCAATAATCCAGTGTTTGATAAAATGGAAACCATATATTACCTAGAGGAAAATGCTCTACTTAAAAACTGCTGAAAAACTGGAAAGCAGTCTATAAGAAAATAAGGCCAATACCTTATACCCACATTACATTGTAAATAGATACAGAACCTCTAAATTTAAAGATCATATTGTTTAAAAAAAAATAATGGAGAATGGAACATGTACCTCTCATATCTACTAGAGTGTAGAGTCAAGGGAAGAGCTTTCCTTTTTAATTATAGCAATTTTTACAGAAATGTTGAATGCTGTGGACAAGTTCACTGCCCCTGCCAGTAAGCATACTTTCTAGGAAGACAGACATACCTAGAATTTTTAGGGTGTCTACCAAACTAAAGGTCTACAAAGCCGTTGTGCTGACCTCATTGTTGTATACCTGTAAAACCTGGACCTATCCTGTGCCAAGAAACCTAATCGCTTCCATCTGAATTGTCTTAAGAAGATGCTGAAGATCTCCTGGCAGCATAAGATATCAAACACTGAGGAACTTTCTTGAGTCTACCTACCAAGTATTCTAACTCTAATACAGAGAATGCAAATTGGTTGAATAGGGCACATTATTCGAATGTATATTGTAGATTTGCCTAAAAGGCTATTTTACAGTGAACTCACACAAAGCAAACACTTGCACTGAGGATAAATGAAATACTAAGATACTCTCAAGGTTCTTATGAACTGTGGTATTGATTGTGAGATATGGCAGGCATTGGCATGTAGTTTATGAATAAAGCAGAACTTCAGTAATTCAAAAGAAATGTGAGATGCACAAATTTAGACATACACACTCCAAATTTTTATATGGACTATTTGTTCCTGATGGATGGGACAGCATTCTGAATTCATATTGGTCTGATCAGCCACAGTCATAGTATCTTGACCCAGATATAACGATATCATTTTGACTCTCTTTGAGAAACCAACCAATGACAAATACTGGGAAATAAGCAAAAAACATGGACTCTTTTAATTCTGATTTGAATTCTTAAAAATAATTTTATCAATATCTTTTGCCTTTTTTTTTTACACCATAATTGTCTTCCTTTATTTCCAGAGCCAACCCATATTAAAAAAAATTATTATTTAAAAAATTTTTTCTTTTTATTATTAAAACTTTTTATTTTCAAAGCATATGCATGGATTTTTCAACATTGATCCAAATTTTACCCTTCTTCTCTCCACCTCCTCCCCTAGATGGCAAGTAACCAATATATGTTAAACATATGTTATACATATTAAAATATATATTAAATCTAATATATGTAAACATATTTGTACAATTATCTTGCTGCACAAGAAAGATCAGATCAAAAAGGAAAGAAAAGAGTAAGAAAAACAAATGCAAGTGAATGACAATAAAAAGAGCGAGAATGCTATGTTGTGATCCACATTCAGTTCCCACAGTCCTCTCTCTAGGTGTAGATGGCTCTCTTCATCACAAGATCATTGAAACTATAAAAAATATTATTAAAAAAAAAAAAAAGTATGATTAAAAAAAACAGCAAAACATCAATACAACAAGTCTGGAAACATATACAACATTCCACACTCATGAACCTCTCACTTCTGAAAATGAGTTAAGTGGACATGTCATCTTAACTCTTCTTTACGGACAGGATTATTATATGTACTTCTGCAACATTCACTTTTGATTGATTTATGCTTGTGGTTCCATGTACACCATTGTAGCCAGTATGTATACTGTTTTATTGGCTCTGATTACTTCACTCTTTATCAGATCATGTAAATGTTTCCATGCTTCTTTGTTTTCACCACATTTGTAGTCTTTTACAGCACAGAGAAATATTCAATTACAACAACACAGGGAGAAGAGAAAGAGAAGGAAAAACAAAAATCAACCAATCAACTCCTTGAAGGCTGGGTTCTAGATTGTTCATTTTGTGGTCCCAGAACTTAAAAAATTACCTTGGGACAATACTAAGCACTTTATATATATATATATATATATATTTTAATTGAAGTCTCAAGTAAGTTACACACAATTTTAGGAATAATTTACTTGGAAACAATTATGCTCAAAACTACTCAAAAATGTTAAATAGTAACAAACTCCATTTAAACTAATAAAAATTTTAATGAGTAGAAGGATTTAATCAAGTTAACTAACAGAAACAAACTAATTGTTAATTATAGAGGCTCATATTCTTTTTATTTTACATTAGCAAAACAGTCTTCTTGAACATACTGAACTCCTTTACTTAAAGGTGTGTGGTATGGTGAGGTTTAAAAACCAAAGGTGGAATTAGGAAACTCAGGATGTGAATCGTGACTCTATGATCAGGAGCAAGACACTTGACTTCTCAGGGCCTGAGAAGTTCCTATGTGTAAAATATGAACTTTACTATTTTTTAATATCTTAGTCAAAAGTTTTAATGAACAAGGGAGAGTATTATCTACTTTGTTTATAGTTATTTACAACAGAAAATTGGAAACAAAGTAAATCCTTGTGAGTTAGAGAATGGCTAAATAAGTCAAAGTAAATTAACATATTGGAATATTATATCACACACATGAGTATGAAGAAACACAGAAAGGGTTATATAAACTGATCCCAAGTGAAGCCAAGAGAATCAGGATAATAGTCCTGTCTACAATAATGTAAATGGAAAGAACAACAAAAATGGAATATTGTGTAACTATGAGAAATCTTGATCTTGAACAAAAGATAAGAAAATGCAATTCCCTTTCTTCTCTCCAGAAATGGAAGACAACGAATGTAGAACTCTGCATGTACTGTCACATTTAATTGATTTTGCTGAACTACCACTCTGCCATCAAGCCAAGAGAGGGCTCTATGGTTAGGGGAAGAACACACAAAAAGAATGTGTTAAGAAAAAAAAAAATTCTTTTTTCAATGTTTTAAAAAGAAATATATCTAAAGTTCTCTGTAAACTTCAAAGTGTTCTAAAAATTCATTATTAAACAATTAATTATGGGGATTATGACAAGTATTTAAAAGCATTTTAAGGTTAGCAAAATGAAAATTTGATCCCTCCTAGTATAAAATTCATTCAGACACCGAAGACTACTAAGCTATGAAAACATGTGCAAAGATTTGCATAAACTTCCTTTGGATTTTGCATACAAATAAAAGAGACTTTTATAGACAAGTAATCAAAACTGCCCATACCACTACTGCTTTATGATTCCATAACTACAAACTTCAATTTATATGAAATTCTTGTCCAATGACTGAGTGAATTACATTAATTTTGACATTAATACTATAAACAAAGCTTGAAGAATGAATTTGGAACTAAAAGGATAGATGGCTCCATGCACATTTTTGCAACATTGAAGACTATTATGTACAAAAAGATCACTATGAAATTAATATTACCTGTTTAAGATAAAGAGGTAAAGAAACTCTACAAAGGACTAAAGAAATACAAATTAAATCAACATACATTCAGATATACAGTGATTTCAATATGAAGTTAGGAAAAGTAAAGGATGAGGGAAGAGAAGGAATACACGATTTAGGAAAAAGAAATGAGAAAAATCCAAAGGCTTATAGATGACATAGAAGCCTCATGACTTTGCATACCTTCTTCAAGAAAAGAACTGTTAAATCCTAGACAAATAACATCATGAAGTGAGAAATTAAATTTGAAAAGATTTGCTTGACATGGCAGTCCTTAAATCAGCTATGTATAGTCAGACCAAAAACTTACCAGAACCAAGATAAGGATTAGTAAAAAGCAAGAATAATAATGAAAAAAAGCATTTGTCATATAATAAAACAACTCAACCCAACTAGTTAGTTCAGTTAATGCTCAATGACACCAATTACAATAATTTTATGGAGAAATTTAACCAATGTAAATTAATTATCTCAGCAAGGAACCAAACAAGTAAAAAACAGCTTTAGTCTTCAAACAAATGACTTACTAAATGAAGAGAGAATAGACAAAAGGAAGAGTTAGAATACTACCTTATTTGTAAAATTTACAATGAAATAAGAAGATTGTGAATAGCAGCATCTCAAAAAAGCAAAGAGAAGGGCAAAACAAGTTTAAAGAAAGCTTAGCAAAATATCTCAATGGCATTTAAGGATGAAATAGAAGTACAACAAAAAGAGTGGGAAAAGATTGTAAAAAAATTTTTTTTTCATCAAGAGCAAGGGACTTCGACCACTAACATGCCATTGTCACTGGTTTCACAGGTTCTTTTTCAACAAATTGTCTCTTATTGGTATAATAAAATTATTTTAAGATTCCACGAAATGGTATAACACAGATACAATAACTCTTTAGATATAAACATCCGTACAAAACATTAAACAGAAACTAAATGCTAGCTAAAGGTATTTAACCACTGTTATGAAGGATACAGAATGGTTTTCCAGATGTTCCTCTGTGGCACTGTGCTGAATGCATTATGTCCTGGGAACACAACAGAGCCTCAATGATCTCTAATCACCCAAAGGAGTTCAGTAGTAGCAACCAGACAAAAAATGAACAACCAGATAAATAATGTCCATTTTCCAAATTACAACATGCATTTGGAAAGACCAAAGCTTCTTAAAATGTGGGTCATATAACTGAATGTGGGGGTTACAAAAAATTAGGCAACAATAAAAGTTATCAAATATTCCACTAAGATTTAATTATTTATGTAAAAAATCACACCCATCTTATCAGTATGGAAATTTCCTTTTATCTTTAATGGTAAAATTACACATGTAAATGTGTATACACATATATAGACACACACACCAAAGAATTGTTATAAAAAATTTCTTTATGACTATCTAGTAAATGTTTGATTTGTAAACTATTTTAAATTATCAGGATTGCATAAACATTTCTCAAGCAGAAGGGGTCACAAATGGAAAAAATTTGAGAAGAGATGATATAGTTAGCCTGATATAAGAATTGGAATCAAAGAACAGACAGAATTGCTTTCAGAAAATTGCAAAGTTCTTTTAAAGATGTCAAACTTCTTATGAAAGTAAAGAGTCATCTTTAAAAAAAAAAAAAAAAAAAAAGTATTTTTTAATGTTAATTTAATTTTTTTTTTTGGAGTTCTAAATTCCCCGTCAGTTCCTTCTTCATTCATTGAGAAGACAAGCAATGATACTAATTTTATATGTGAAACCATGTAAAACATTTCCCTATTAACTACATCAGGAAAAAGGTAAAAAAAAATTATACTTCAATTTGCACTCAGAGTTCAACAATTCTTTCTCTGGTAGTGTATAGCACTTATCATGAGTCCTTTGAAATGTCTTGGATTATTGTGCTGACCAGATTAACTAAGACTTTCACACAGTTGATCATACAATATTGCAGTTACTGTGTGAAATGATCTCCTGATTCTGCTCAATTCACTCTGCATCAATTCATATACATGTCTTCCCAAGTTTTTCTGAATCCATCCTGATCAACCTAATAGTATTATATTATAATCACATATCACAATTTGTTCAGCCATTCCCTAAATAACGGACATCCTCATAATTTCCAATTCTTTGCCACCACAAAAAGAACTGCTATATTCTTTGATCTCTTTGGGATAAAGCTCTTCTTTCTAACACTAAATTATCTTAGTGTCACTGTGGAATAGCATGGGATAGAGCTACTATTGTTCAATTGGTCAGTCATATTCTAGTGTTCAAAGGCCTTGTTAACTGTAGCACCTCAATACTTCTTGCAAAGATCTATCTCTTTCAACAAAAGATGAGGAACTAAGGCAAATGAGAGTAATAGACTTCCTCAAGGTCACACAGATAGTCTTCCTGACTCCAGGACCAGTGTTCTATGCTCTGAGCCACCTCGTTTTCTACATGCCATATATTAAAAGTACCACAAAGAGGATAATTAGAATATTCAGGATGAGTGTCAGAATTCTGCAACATATAACCAATGAAGAGCTTTGAAGAATAAAATACGATCATTATTGTTAAAAAGTTACATGACAGGAAAGGATAAGCTGGGAACATGGTGAAAGTGGTGCAGGGTAACAAGTAAATAATATGAATCTTCCACTGATTCTCTCGATGTTAGAAATCTCCAAGAAAGCCAGACTTCCAGTGGTAGGTTAATGGGCTTAGAGGATGAACAGCCACTGATGGGTTATTAGCTATACCAATGAAAGGAAATCACTTGGCAAATATTAAGCACTTACTGTGTACCAGAAACTATGTTAAGTACTGGTGTGATTTATATACATATACACACATACAGAGTTATCATTACTAAATTGCATAAAAGACAGATTAAATGCAACAAGAGAGGCAGTGCTATATAGCTGAGAATGTGCTGATTTTGAAGAGAATTTGGTTCAGATTCCATCTCATGCTTGCTTACTAAAGTAAAGCAATTCATTTAACCCTCTTGGACCTCAATTGAGGCAGTTGGAATAGATATTCTCTAAAGTCTCTTTTATCTCTAAATCTGTGATCCTATAATTGATAATTTGTTCCAGATGACAGGTACTAAAACATTTTTCCTCCTCAGTAGACTATGAATTCAGAATGTTCTAGTTCCTGCCAACCAAGGCCACTGTGTCAGGTGGTTTTGATTAATCACTTCTACAGATGTTCTCATATTATTATTATAGGGTTGGTCTTGGTTTTGTTCTGTTTAACATTTTTAGCAAAGACTTGGAAGAAAGCATAGGTCACATGTATATCAAATATACAAAACAATGCAAAGTTGGGAAGGAGAGCTCAATCCATCAGATGACAGACTCAGGATTCAAAATTATCTTGACAGGCTAGAACCAAAATTGGCAGGAGAAAATTAAACAGGAGCAAATATAAAGACCCACAGTTGGGTTAAAACTACACAGCTACAGGATGGAGGACATATGGCTCAAAAACCAAATAGAAATATTCCCGGTGTTTTAGTGAATTATAAACTCAATTAGAGTCAACAATGTGATATGATAATCAAAAAGAACTAATGGAATTTTAATTCATAATTTAAAATATAGTTATCAAATGCTTGCAAAGTACAAAATACTACAATCTCTAAAGATTCAAAATGGTCATGTCAAGTTTGAGCAGAGGTCAGCCATAGCACATTACCAATTGCCTACAGTTATGTAGCACTTTAAAGCTTTCCAAGTGCTTCCCAGACATTAGTGCATTTATATTTGATAACAATTCTAGGAGGCTGCTACTATGTCAACCTTATTTGATAAATAAGGAAACAGGCTCAGAGATCAGGTAGTTCAAGCATGAGTGAATAAGAAAGTGACAGAAATAGGATTCTGAATCCAGGATCTGACTCCAAGTCTGGAACACTACATATTCACTATAACAAAATACGAGAATTTATAAGTGTCATAAAAATATCAAAGAAAAACAGGATAGGATAAGAAGGTCATACAGAAATAATGGAATAAGAAATGAACAGTTTAGGTCCTAGTGCTACAGTGCTAACTAAAAATATGCAGAAGGACCTAGAGTTAAGAATTCTAAGAAGAATTTCTGGGAGAACAGAAAACAAGAATTGCCTTGAAGCATAGATGTAAATGTGCGCTGGACAACTCACATTGATGAGATTACAAATATACTGACAAAAGAGCATCCGGAATAAGCAAGAAGGCAGCTTCATAGCACTGTCCTAATCAGATCCAACACAGTCACTGTCCAGTAACTAGTGCCATCTTTTATATGGGACAATGAAAAGCTGGACTAAATCTAGAGAAGGATCAGGATAGATTGAACTAGAAACCATGGCTAAGAGGAGGAAGGGAAAGAAGTGAGAAAATTAAGCCTGAAGAGCCTTCTCACTGGCCCTGCTTCATTTCTCCTACTTTAGTCCATTCTTTCACTGTGATCAAAAATGACTTTTCTTAAGCATAAGCCGACCATACAACCTATTCTATCAAATCCAGAATCTGGCTACTGTCTCTCTAGGATAAAATATAAACTCCTCTGTTTAGATCTTAAAACTCTTAAGAGCTGAATCTCATCCTCAATGGACAATAGTCCTCCTCAAACATTTCCTGATTCAGTCTCACCTGGAGTAATGCCTCTCCTGTCTTCATGGATTTGCCCTGAGTGTCTCTCAAGTCTGTAACACATCTCCTCACCTCCACCTCACAAATGCCTCTATGAGGTCATTCAGTGTTCCCCTTCCTCTCTTCCTCACCTCCTTTCACTCAGATGCCTTTTGTTACTTTCTGCTCCTTCACCCATCTCATATGAAGGAGCCTTCTTTCCTTCCAAGGCCAACCCCACTACCTGTCCCATCCCATTTTCTCCAACTACCCTCTGTTTCAACCTCTCTTATCACTTACCTTCCATTTTTCCCTGTCTGCTGGCTCCTCTGAGGTCTTCAAACATGCCTATATTTTCCCCATCCTTAAAAAACCTTCACTTGCTATTCACCCAGTATTTCCTTGGCCATTTGTGCCCAAACTCCCTGAGAAGGCTACCTACAATAGATGCTTTTTCTTTTCCTTCACTCACTTCTTAGCCCCTTATGGTGATCTCTTAAGTTGCCAAATCTAATGGCCTTTTCAAAAATTCTTGTTCTCCTTGACCTCTCTGCCATCACTGATTGTTCTTCTCAATACTCTCTCCCCTCTGGGTTTTCTGGACACTTCTCTTGTCCCAGTTCTCCTCCTATCTATCTGAATACTTTTCTGCCATCCTTTAAGGGTAGGTGTCCCCTTCCAAAGTTATATCCTAAGCTCTCTTCTGCTTTCTTTCTATACCACTTCACATGATGGATTCCACTGCCATCTCTATACTGATGATTTTCAAATCTACCTATACTGCCCAAACTCTCTGCTGACCTCCATTCTCACAACTCTGAAAGTCTTTCAGACATCTCAAAGTGGATATCCAGCAAACATCTTAAGTACAATTATGTCTAAAATGGAACTCATTATCTTCCCCCCCAAAAAAAAAAATCCCCTGTACCTCCCACAACCTTCCCTGTTACTGTAGGGGCCAATACCTTCCTCTAAGTCCCTCAGACTTGCAACCTGGTTCCTCACTATTACACTATTTCACGTCCAGTCTGTGACCAAACCCTGTAGACTTCACCTCTGCCCCAACCCTTGAATGCTCCCTCTTCTCTCCTCTGGTATTGCAGACTTTCATCACTACCCATTTGAACTACTACAATAGTCTGATGGTGCATCTGGCTACCTCAAATTTCTCCCCTCTCCAATCCATCTTCCAATAGACTCTACAGTGATTTTCCCATTTTTCAATTAAATAAACTCCAGTGCCTTCCTGATTTCCTCCAAGACCAAAAAGAAAAGTTCTGTTTGACATCCAAAGTATTTCATAATCTATGCCTTCCTCCTTCTCTCCCTCAAGTCTTCATATACCTTACTTCTCACCATGTACACTTCAATCCAGTAAGACTGGCTTCCTTGCTGTTCCTTCACCAAGGCACTTTACTTCTCCACTCTGGACATTTTTCCCTGGCTGTCCCTCAAATCTGGAATCCTCTCCTTTCTCATCTTTTCCTTCTAGCTTCCTTCAAATCCCCCCCACCCCCCAGATTCCATCTTCTATGGGAAAGACTCTTTTAATTCTAGTAACTTTCCTCTGCTATTTCCTTTTTATTCTGTATGTAGCTTATTTATACATATTTATTTGCTCATTTCCTCCATTAGACTGTGGGGCTCTTTGAAGGCAATTATGTATCTTCTGTTCAGTTGCCAAACTGATTTTGCTAAAGCCTAAGTCAATCTATGGATATCAAACTTCCACTCTCTATATTCAATAAACTCTGGTGGCTTTCTATTACTTTCATAATCACATAGAAACTGCATCTGGTATTTAAAGCTCTTTGCAACATGTTCCCTTCCATTGATTCAATCAATAATACATTCTTGTGGCCTACTTATTGCTCCTTGACCAAGACAATCTATCTCCCATTTCAGGCTCTGCACTAGCTCTTCCCCATCCATTCCTGAAATGTTCTTTCTCCCTCTTTCCATTGCTTAGAATCCTTGGCTTTGGTCAAAGACTCATCTTCTCTCTTCACATGTATGTTTTCCTCCTATTTCCTCCCCTAATAAAATGTAAAATCACAGGCTTTTTTTTTCTTTGTATTCCCAGTGATTAACACAACACCTGGTATATAGAATAACAACACTTAATAAATATTTTGATTGTAATGTCTGATAAAAAAAAAATAACAATATGTGTATCTGAGCCATTTCAGTCTACAGAAGGTATATTGGTTAATTATACAAATCATTTAATGAGGTGACCACTAGTAAAAATCGATTGCCTGACAGGAATTCAACACCCACAAATTGGGATCTAAAAAAAGTTCTTAAGCAGGGGGTAACATGATAGAAATAATGCCTTGAGAAAGTTAATTTTAATAATGATATGCAGAGGCAAGGTGAAACTAGACAGAAGATAGATCAGCTACAAAATCATTAAAGTGTTTTCAGTCATGAGAATAAAATAGTAGCTGTAGGAATGATAAAGAGACAAATCTGAGAGTGATCTAAAAAGAAAAAAAAAAGCACAGCCTTTAATTGACTTACTGAATATAAAGAGCATAATAAAATGAGGAAGACAAAAACAAGTCTGAAATTAAAAAGCTTTAAAATTTACTAAAACTAACGGCACACAAATCTGGGTTTGAAGATGAAATGGCTAATTCACAGTTCAGGCATGTAGACATAGTCTGATGTGACAGCAGCATGTTAGGGGCAAATTTCTACAGAGAGTTAAAGATCTGGAACTGAAATAAATGAGGAAAGGAAAATATACAAGAAAACAAGGAAGATCCAGCAGTATTACTCTTAGGCTTACACCACAGAGATCAAAGAAACAGGGAAAAGATCCATTCAGAGTACCTACCTACTTGAGAATTGTTAAATTATGGCATATCAATATAATGCAATCCTATCAAGCCACAAGAAATGATAGAATGGACAGTTTTAGAAGAAACTGATAAGACTCCTACAGAGATTCTGAGTGAAGTGAGCAAAAACAGAAAAATTTATACATTATAAAGAAAAGCAACTTTGAATATTTTTAGAATTCCAATTAATATAAAAAAGAACACACAATCCACTTCCAACCAAAGAGATGACAAACATAAAGTGAAAAACGAGAAATAAATTTTGGACATAATCAAAGTGGTAATGTTTTGTTGGACTGTATATTTGTTAAGAGTTTTATTTTTGTTTTTATTGTTCAATGTAGGGAGAGGGAAGTGGAAAGAAGAGATAATACATTTGTGTAGAAGAAAATAAAGGAAGGAAGAAAGGGAGAAAGAAAGGAACAAAGAAAGGAAAAGGAAGAATTTGTGAGGAAAGTTCTATCATCATCATCATCCAGACAGATGTCAAAGGGGATAAATGACCTGGAAAAGTCTACTTATTAATATATACACACCAGAAAACTAACTTTGGCCTCAGCCAAACAGCAGTGTTGCAACAACATTAAATTAAATACATGCTAAAAACATGTGTATACACATAAGATTCATGGCATCGCATACAATCTATTCTATTCGTTTTATCTGGAACTGTTCATGCTTGTCATTTGTAAACTTCAAAATGCTTAAAAAAGAAATGAAAAATGGAACTAAACTCACCATAAGACATTCCAGTAATATAATTTCCAGGTAACTTTGAACTGAAATTCTCACATCCAAACCCAACTGCTCATCTTTCCATTTCTCTTCCTACTCATATTTCTTAATTACTGACTTCAAGGCTTTTGACTCACCCCTCTTCTCCCACTCCACTATAGCTACATTTTACAGATCTTTTAGAACTAGCACTGTCCGCCACTTCAAATTTGCCCTGCCTATAAATACTCTGGAATTGCTATCTTCCTTGACTTTCTGTTGTTCCCAACTTGGGAGGGGGATGAAATTCTCTTTCTGTTACAAAGCAGATGAACACTAGAAAAAGTCATAAAATGAAGTTTATTTCACTCACTATATCACTCATCTAAATATTACCAATCTAAGTTCAAAGTATACTCTGCTCCATCAACACTTACTCCCCTCTCACATCCAAGCCTTTGTTTACACTTTTACCTATATTTACAATTCAATTCAACAAGTATTTATTAAATGCCACGCATGTAAAAGACATTGTGTTTATAAAGTGAAAAACAGAACAGTGCTAGTCCTCAAAAAACTTCCAGGGTTACACAATGTGTTCCCAGTAAATGCAATGTAATGGAGGGAAACTAACAACTAAGGTGAAGAAAAAAAATAAGGAAAAGCCTGTCAAAGAGGAGGTGACATAGGAGCTCAACTCTGAAAGCAAAGGATCACAAGAGGCAGAATTGATGAGAGTATTCCAGGTATGAGACAGCTTGTGTGAAGACAACAAGGTTGACGATGTTCTATCATGTCTCTTTATTAAACACTTCCAAGTTTATTTTATATCTGTGACTTTAAATTGAGCCTCAGAATAATCCTGTGGAGAATGTACTACAGTTATCCTAGGACTACAAATAAGGAAGATGAAATTGACTTGTCCATTGTCATACAGTTAATAAAGTAATATTTGAAGGCATGACTAAAGTCGGGTACTCTCCACTAAGTCATGGTACTCCCACAAAAGTTGGACTAGGTATATCTAAGGATCTTTCCAATTCAGATTATGTGTTTCGGAAATATCTATTCTGAATCGCTACTTGCTACTATGGCTGCAACACAAGGACCTTTACAAAAAGTCTCTATGAAGAATGTACTTTGAAAGTTCATTGGTAAAGTCCATCTCCAGATTCCATGTATGGCAGATAGGTGAAAACTTAGAAAGTTCCCTAAAGGAAATACATCTCAAAGTTCAGTACTTCTAACAGTAAAATGAAGACTAACTGCCAATAAATGTTCCAAAGTTATTTTTCCAATAGTTTGATAAATCATATGTCTATCCGTCCACAAATGCAAAATGCATGTCAAGCTGTCCAGAGATAGGGACACATCCTAGAATCTCACAACAGAGTTAAACATGCTGGCATCAAAACTACGCTGAAAAACACCATGCCAACTGAGCAAATTAGTCAAAGAAACCTACAATGTACTGAGCTTTCTTAAAACCACACAGAACTCATGGACTTAGGTAAACTTCTTATTCCAGAACTGAATCTTTAAAAAGCAATGTTAACCATTAACGTTTTTATCAAATAATGTACAAATCCAATTTTGCAAAATTATTTTATAGGCCAGTTTTCTTTCAAGAAATTAGAAACATTCATTTTTTAAAGCATTTCATGCAAAAAAAATTTTCAAAAACACAGGTTTCTGCACTTACAAAAACACCTTAAGTTTGAAATTTCACGTCTAACATTCATTCAACTTTTCCTGCCAATGACTGTTCTACATAAACTTTAAATTTTTTTCTATGAAAAAACTGACATTTTCCCCATTCCTGGAAGATTTTAGTCTTCTAAATTTCTCATAATGCAATGCTATAACTCTACCATTCAAAGTTTTCAAAAGATACTCAATACCTTCTTTGGGGATGGGGGAGGGGGAAGAAAGCAAATGTTTGAACAGGATGAATCTAGAACTATCTTAAAAGAAGCTTGAGTTAGCTACCAGATGCTAGGACAGTCCTGTCTATAGTTTTACAAAGAAGCTTTGAAAGGAAAGCATCAATCCCTCCTAGTCTGGGGGTGTTGGCCCAAGAGGCAGCAGCAGGTCCCCCCTATGGTGAGTTCTGGGGACACTGCCCCGGAGGCAGTAGTGGATGCCCCAGGGTGGGTTCTGGGGGGCAAAGGCGGGAGTACCTTGAGTCGTTTGACCACCTCGTCGTTGGTGATCTTGTCGGTGATCTCCTTCACTCCTGGGGGGTAAGCGATCTTGGCGTCCGAACTGCCCAGGCCCAGGCCCGAGGGCGGCTTGGGCTGCACAGGGGGGAAGTCCATGGTGGGCACAACTTTCTCCAGCGCTCCTCTACCGGCCTCTATCGGTCAGAAAACAAAAGTTCAGCGGGAAATGGACGACTTTCTAACCTCTTTTTCATTTCAAACCCCAAATCCGAGAGGGCCCAGCCGACGGGGGGAAGGGGCAGCGCGGCTGGGGCCCGGGGGCTGCAGGGGCGCCGTTCCTCTCCTCACTTCCCGGCCCGGCGCCCCGGTCGCGCGACTCTCCGGCCGGCCCATGCCGGGACTTCCCCGGCGCCGGGTCCACAATGAGGTCGGCACCGGGTGCAGCCACCGCCCGGCGCCCGGCAGCTGCGGGTGGGGGCGGGGATCCCCGGGCCCGGGCCGGTGCAGCCTCTGCCGGGGCAGCCTCTGCCACGGGACAGCCTTCGGGAGAAGGCGAGGCCGAGGCCTAGGGGGCTCGGCTTAGGCCGCGGTCCCCCGCGTCCGCTCCGGCCGCCCCCCGCCTCCGTCTCGGAACCCACCCCCCACCCGGGAGCGACCGCGTCTCCCTCCGCGCCCGGCCGTCCCCAGCCTCGCGCCCCGGGCCGCCCCGGCCTGCCCCGGGCCCTCGGCCGCCGCCTTTACCTCGTCCTCATGCGGGCGGGTGGCGCGTGGTGGCGGTCCGCAGGTGGAGCCCCGGCCCGGCTGCCGCGCCGCGGGATTGCACACAAAGCGGCCCACGGTCCCGCCGCCGCCTTCCCCGGAGCGCCGCGAGAGAAGCCGCGGGCTCGGCGGGGGAGCCAAGCCGAGCCCAGAAGCAGAGGCGCGCAGGGGCGAGCGGCGAGTGAGCGAGGGAGCGAGCGCGCGCTGCGCGGGGCCACACTGCCGCTCTCCGACGGCCCGAGGAAGAGCAGCCGCCCAGGCCGCTCGCCGAGGCCCGGCCCGGCGCCCAGCCCGCCACAGCCTCCGTCAGCCCGTCAATCTCCGCCCCCGCCCCGGGCCGCCCGCCGAGCCTAGCCGCTCGCGCTCAGCCCCGGGGCCTGCGGGTCACGCGGCGGCGGCGGCGGCGGCAGCAGCAGCAGCGCGCGCCTCCCCTCCCCCCCGCCCCGCCGGGGAGCGTCGCCCCACGCCCTGCGGACAGCGCCGCCTCCCGATTGGCGCCAAAAGCTGCACGCCCGGAGACCCGAGGAGGAGGAGGGGGAGGGGAGGAAGCGAGCGGGCCGGGCCCGGCCGAAGATCCCGGGGCGGGCGTGGCGCTCATTCCCCAGGAGCTAGGGGGCGCTTCGTCAGGGGACCCGAGAGCGCTGCGGCGGGCAGCCTCTACCCACGAGGAGCCTCCTCTGAGGCGGCCCCTCTCGCCCTCGGCTCAGCAAGGACCCCGCAGGTGAGCGGGGGGCGCACGGGCCACAGAGGGAGGAGAAAATTCTCCGACTCCGCAGCCAGGGGGTGAAGAGAACGTGCCGAGAGCGGCTCAGGGACTGAATTAGGGGCGCGAGCCGCCCGGTTCCGCCAACTAAGAACTGAGAAGGCGAAGGGGACCCCCTGTTCTCCCTGGCTGCTGCCCTCAGTCTCGGCGCCCATCGATTGTTCCCCATCCTTTTCTTTGGTCTTGGAGGGAGAGGCGCTCGGGCATCCGCACGCTTATCATTGAGAGCACAAAGCCGGGATCGGACGCGCTCGGCCCTCACGCTCTTCACTCCGGATCCGTGCAGGAGCCCGGGCTCCGGGCTTTGTTCCGGGCCCCGGACGGCTCCTCCGGAGCCGCTCTCCGGGACTCGGTGCGTGAGCCACTCACTCCGGAACACTGTTTCCCAGCCCCTGCATCTCTTGTGTTATGTTGTAACTAATTAAGGGATACTGTTCTTTCTGTGCCAGTCTTAAGTGCGATGGTTTGTATCCTTTCTTCCGTGAGCTTCCCGGGTTACTTATCTGCACATACACGGGAACGTTAAGCTTTATCGTCCAGAACAGTAATGAATCGGTATGGTTATTAATAATTATGCATAATATAATCAATAACCCTAATAGCATTAATGTGATAGCTCCATTGTAGACGTAGAGAAGAATCTTTCACATCGCCAAGCACTTAAAAAGCTGGTTATCATAAATGACAGTGGGCAGGAATGTCTTAACCCTCTGGTTTTTAACCTTATCTTCTGGTATAAAGCTCTTAAACTGTCTCCCAACCGAATGTGGGGTTCATAAAATTATCATCTATCATCAGTAAATGTTCTATTTGCATGCCTGTTTCAAGTGCCTGCGTCCCCGGTTCTTAGGCAAACAAAAGTGGGAAAAGACTAGGAAGCTCTGTTCCTAGTAGAGTCAATGAGAAAAGATGCAACCATTTAAAACAAGGTTTATAACGAATAATTTAATGAAATCAGACAATTTTTTAAAATGCAAAAGGGTTGCTTATTGAAATGAATATGTTTGAGTCTTGTTTCTGATATGATCCTTCTTCATTCCTAACGTTTACTTACCTTAAACCAGATTAGTTACATTTGTAATTATGAGGGAGAAAAAGGAAAGTGTGACAATGCAAAATACTCAAATAATAATGCCAAAAAAAAAAAAATACTCAGTGATTAGTGGAATTGGGTTCTTATCTAATCCCTGATTTCTCCTTCTGACTTTGGATAAGTTTTTTAAGTGTTTGGTTTCCTTATAAGTGAAATAAGAGAATTCCGACAGCTGACCTCTGAGATCCCTTACAGCTCTATATCCTAGCCTGTGAAAATGAGAATTGACTCCTCTCTGTAACATTTTTAGAAATTTATTTTCCTGTTGTACTGTAGTTATTGTGAAACTCAATAAAGTTTTAATATCTTCCAATCACGTTTCCAAGTGTTCCTGGAATCTCAGATTTGCTCTTTGGATAAGACATTTCAGTGCAGTACAATATTATTAAGAGGTTCTCCAATGACTATCAAATAACAGGAAAAATGAAGTCAATCACTATGGTCTGCTCTGACTTGAATGACTTTTTAGTTTCATATAGTAACTTAAAGTTTTTCTTTGCATTCTAAAATATTAATCTGCACAGTTAAGTGAACAAGTGATTATTAAACATCTACTACGTGGAAGATATTATGCTCAACACTGAGGGAGGTAAGAAAGGCTGCTAAGATCTAAAACAAAATCTGAGAAATAAAACAGTCCCCGTACTCACAGAGCTCATTATGGGGTAAGCGACATACAAAAAAATCTATGCACATACAAGACAGGATAAATTGGAGAAAATCAAAGAGGGAAAGAGTTATAAGCTTAAAGAGGCCCCAGGAAAGACTTCTCTTAGAGGATAGAATTTTAGTTATCACAAGAAGGAAACCACAAGGTGGAAGTAAGGAATAAGAGCATTCCAGGAATGGGGTAGGAAAGAACCAGTGAAAATGGTTGGATTTATAAGTTGGAGTATCTTATTTAAAGAAAAACAAATTCAGTGCAACTCTGTCAAAGAGTACACCATGGAGAAGAGGCTAGTGTGAGATAGTGCCTGAAAAAGCAGGGGGCAAGTTATGAAGGGTTTTGAACACCAGACAATTTTATATTTGTTCCTCATGGTGATCACTGGAGTTTGATGAATATCCTCAGATTTGCATGCTTACTATTTGCTCTCTCATTTAACCTACAAGGAAACCAAAGTGTTTATACAAAACCTTTTTAATTTAATATTGTCAAAATTATCCATTTTTGCATTTCATAATGTTCTCTAGTTTTTCTTTGGCTATAAATTCCTTCCCTTTCCCTTTCTGAGAAGTAATCTTATTCTCCTAATTTGCTTATAGTGTGTCTAAATCATGAACTCATTTTGGCCTTAACTTGGTATAGAGTTTTGGGTATTGGTCAATGTCTAGTTTCTGCCATTCAGATAGACGCCCAGATATTTTATATTATTTATAATTCTTTTAAATGGAATTTCTCTTTGCTTCTAATGGTTTTTAGTTGATTCTTTAGGATTCTCTAAGTATACCATCTTATCATCTGCAAAGAGTGAAAATTTTGTTTCCTCATTACCTACTCTAATTCCTTCAGTTTCTTTTTCTTCTCTTATTCTTAAAGCTAACATTTTAAATACAATCTTGAATAGTAATGGTGATAGTGAGCAACCTTATTTCACTCCTGATCTTATTGGGAATGCTTCTAGTTTATCCTGGTTACATAAGATGCTTGCTGATGGAAACCTGTAAGAATTAAATGAGAGACTTGTAAATCACAAAGTAGATGCCATAAAAATGCGTATTCCCTTCCCTTTCTCTCCCTTCACCTTCTCCATTTTGATAGCCGAATGGATGATAACCTGGAGTTGGGGAAGATTTGTGACAGACCAATCAGAAGACTATTAAAATAGTACAGAATAGTACAGGGCTTGTACCCATGGGACTCTTTAAAGAAAGGGTTAAGTGACTGCTCAGAGCCATACAGTTAGTATGATCAAGTATCTGATTTCAGATTGAACTCTAGTCCTTAACTACTGAGCCACCTCATTGCTCTTGTACATTTCCTTTATTGAGATAATTTTTGAACAGAATTAAAGTCCCAAACCCAAGATCTAAGCCCACAGCTGTCTCAATAAATTTTACGACTTCCTTTCCATCTACACAGGAAAAATGGAGTGAAAAAAGAATTCATACTGTCCAAATTATGACATACAATTAGACAATCCATTTAGTCACTGTATATATATTTATAATGCACATATATATGTGTGTATAAATTTTTTCAAAAGAACTGCCCCTGAACAAATGAGCTGTCCCCACACTTACATAGCAGGAACATTCAGATGAAGCATATTTGGAAAATTGCATAGCACTTCCAGAAATCCCAACTTGCTTACTGTTGCAAAACAATCTTTTTTAAAAACACAAATATTCTCTAATTTTAATTGTTTAGAGGCAGGTGTTCTATGGCTCAGGTTTATGTAACCTAATCAAAAGAATTTTAATGTTAAATAGATGGATCTTTATTTCAGGAAAAATTAAGCAATTTTCTAAAGGCAATCCAGTCTGAATCATTCTAGGACAAGTTTAAGGTCTATCTGCAGTGTCTGTCCAAGAATCGTAATGATGAACCAATTCTATACGTTATTCATTCTACTTCATATTATAATCTTGAAATAAAGCATTCTTCATTCACTTGATTTTTATTGTATAAACAAATAGGCTAAATTCTTTTCAGTGATTATGGATCTCATTTATAAGATTCTATAATATTCCAGTGCATGAAATAATCAGTACAATGTCACTCAAAGGCACATCTAGAGGATCTTACCATTCATAGAGAAATGCTTCTTCTATATTTGGTGTTGTGGATCATTGTCTGAAAAATTAAAGTTGTGAATCATTCAGAGAGGAAAAGAGATACATAGTGGTTATGAGTAGGCTGCAAAATGTTACCAGAGATGACTGGTGAGTAACTGAAAAGTTATTGAGCAGAAACTAGGTATTAAAAAACATTTCATATTGTTAAGATAAACTCCAAATAGAAATATTATTTAGATGTAAAAGGGGATCTCCAAAATGAATCAAAAGAGCAAGGAAAGAATTGCCTTTCGGATATATGGGTAGAAAAAGAGTTTATGCTCAAGCAACAGGATCACAAAGGGGACAACTTTTTAATATCCAAAATTTAAAAGTTTGGGGGCAAATAAATCTAATGCAGTTAAAATTAGAAAGGAAATAGGTTACTGATGGGGGATGATGACTCTGAAATAAGTTTCTTTCATAAGTCTCAATTCAAAGATATATAAGGAATGGATTTGAATTTGTAAGAATAAGAGCCATTTCCCAATTGTTAGATTATCAAAGAAAAGATTCCAACTATTTGTAACCACATAAAAATGTATTCCAAATAATCAAAAATTAGAGAAATGTAAACTAAAATAACTCTGAGGTTCAAGTCATACACTTCAGATTGACAAAGATGACAAATGTTGGAGAAGCTACATTTTCATGAAACTATGAACGGGTGCAGTCATTCCAGCAATCAATTTGGATGTATGTCCCAAAAGGCATCAACTTTATATAACCTTTATCCCAGAAATACTACTACTATGTCTCTACCCCCAAAGAGATAAGAAAAGAGAAAAAGGACCCACATATATATAAGAATGTAATAACTTCTTGTAATGGTGAAAAACTGGAAACTAAGGGATACCTACTTATTGGAAATAACTAAATAAAGCATAGCATATGAATATAATAGATTATTATTATGCCCTGAGCAATGATGAAATAGATAATTTCAAAGAAATCTCTGACAAAGCAGAGGGGTGTGAATAGAAGCAGGAGGACAATTTGCACAATGACAACAGCATTATAGAGAAAAGCAACTTTGAAAAGCTTCAGAACTTTGATTAATGCAGTAATAAGCCATAACTCCAGTGGACTCACCTCCCACCAGCGAAATTATGAGATGTTTTTTTAAGCCCAGTTTATAAGAATTTGTTGTGCTAAACTATAATATATAGCAAATTTTTATTTTCATTTTATTTTATTGTCCTATTGAAGGGACATGCAACAAAGGCTTATAAAACTAGATTTAAAAAAATTTTTTTAATGATAGTTGCTAGGCACGATAGTATATCCTGTAATCCCTATTACTGGGGAGATTGAGGCTGATAGATTATTTGAGCAAGGAATTCTAAACTGCAGTAGGACTAACCTGATTGCATAGTCCATACTGTCTGGCAACAATATGGTTGATATCTCAGGTAGAGGCTAACCAGGCTGCTTCAGGATGGTTACACTGGCTCAGGCTAGGAACAGTAGTGTTTTTACCTAGTCAAGAAAAAAAAAAAAAAGAAAGAAAGAAAGAAATCAATCTGGAAAGGGAAGACTCTCAGAGTTTCTGGTTAAAACAAAAATTGCAAAGGCCAAGTGATTATGACCTTTTGTTGGCCAAAGCTAAAGTGATAAGAAGGAAGGAAAGAAGGAATCTAGCTGCGTTGTCTTGTCTTCAATGGTACAGCATCTACTCACAGTTATTTGTTCTTCATTTTCCATGACAATCATGACATCAGAGAGATGGTGTATATATATGCTTTACTTGGTGATAAAGAGAAACTATCAAATTTATTTCTTATCTCTGATACCTTATTCAATTATTCTTACATGATTTTAATTTTTACCTATAATAGCTTTTTATTTTAAAAATAACTGCAATGTTTCTACATTAGTTCATACAATTCTTTCCAGATCTCTGAGGGTTTCTAATTCATCATTTTTTATAGTACAAGAGTTACCTATTATAGCTTCATACCATAATTTGTTCAGCCATTCTCCAGTTAGACACCTCTGGATTTCTAGTTCTTTGCCACTACAAAAAAAGGACTAATTTTCTTGTTCAAGACCTCATCATTGTATTCTGCTCAAACTTGTGTGGGGCATAAATTCTTTAAATAGATTGCTCAAGACTGGTGGTGGTCTGGGTATCATGATAGTCTCTTTGTCCAAGAGTGGGATCATATTACTCTCAGCTCCTCATATTCAGTCTCTCTTTAATTGTTACGCCACCCTTTGAACACTCACTCTTTGAAGAGTATATAAAATGTGAGCTCACTACGATTGTCTTTAGTCTGAGATGCAGCCAAATGATCATCCTTTTATTAATAAACATGCTGAGTTTTTTTAATGAAATGATTAATTTACCCAAAATTTTGTCTCTCAAACTTTTTTAATTGCCACATCATCTTTTGAAGGATATAAAGTAGAACCTCAGAGTTGCTTTCATTCATATTTCTCTAATTATTTGTGATTTGTATTATTTTTTTCTTTTAGATATCGATAGCTTGGATTTTTTTCTCTGAGAATTTCTTGTTCATATCTTTGTATATAGCCCCAATTTATTAATTGGGGAATGATTCTTACACTTATAAATTTGAGTCCATTCTTAATATATTTTGGAAATTAGACTTTTACCAGTCATGCAGTAGGTTTTACTAAATTTGCCCAGATGAATAAACATCAAGAATTTCAAGGGAAATAATCAAAAAAGTGAGTAGGAAGGAGGCCTGTCAGTACCAGTTCTCAAACTATACTACTATTAATTTTTATTTATTTATTTATTTTTTTTGCTGAGGTAATTGGGGTTCTTGTCTATGTCACATAGCTATGAGGTGTTAAGTCTGAGACCAGATTTGAACTGAAGTCCTCCTAACTTCAAGTGACTATTAATTATTAAAAGCATTTGGTATTGTTTAAAATATCAAAAGAATTATTTGGAACATATAAAATTCTCATGATACAGAAACAAATGAACCCAGGAATTTACTGTTGGATAAGTCTAAATGTTAGGGTTCAAGGAGACCTCAAAAAGGTTAGGGTTCCAGACTGGTGTTCTGAGGTGTCTCAAAATAATTTGCTGGTTCAGACCCATCTCCAAGGGGCAAAGATTTATTATACTGCTAACAGCGGGCTAAGTTCCAAAAGAATTTAGCAAAGAACTAGGAGCAAGAACATACATTTATAGCAAATGGAAAGATCAACTGCTTCGTGTCATTGATATGTTAATTTTATGGGCTAAAGATAGAATTGAGGAGTGGTCTTAGAGATGGAGTTGAGGAGTATTGAATTTTGTGGCTTGGAGGTGGAGTTTTACTCCATTTTTGAATTCTATGGCTTTGATTATCTCAGAAACTTTATTATTACTGACTATCATCTGTCAGCTAGCATTGTTGTGGAACTACAAGCACTCCCAAAACCTGGCGACCTTAGAATTAAGACCAGATAGGCTTAGGATTGTTGCTACTACATTATATCATTTCCCCCCCCCCCCAAACAATTGGGACTCAAATTCATTTGAGGCAAAAATAGGAAGGTTTCATCTGGAGTTGCTTCAGGCTATTAAGGGGTATAAAGTCCAGCAGCGTCCAGGCTGAAATGGGAGACATGTCTTGAAGATAGTTGCAGTGGCATGCAGGGAGTGCTGAGGCTCAGAATAAGGTAACAGGTTTGGTATTCAGGTTGAACAAATGGTTGGAAGTTCATGGCCTGGAACCTAGAGGAGACGAAGCTCATGAAAAGACTGAATAACAGTTGGCATGGAAATATAAGTAACAACACAAGGCCTTGAAAATAGAGGCTTTCTACTTCTAGAGTAAAAGACTTGGGAGGGTTATTTATAAAAAACAACAACAAAAAAAACCCAAAAAATCAAACATGTCTGTGCCACAGAATACATAGTACAAACAGATATTATTTCCATACTAGTAACAAACTTGAATAAAATCAATTTTTTCATTGATGTGACACAAAATATCCCATAAGTTACATTCCTCTAAGAAAAAGAGTTGCACTAAAATTCTCTTCACTAAACCTATAAAAACTGTATATCTTCTCCTAGTTCTTTAACCCTTCTACCGTGAGCTTTCTTTTCTTTCCCTCCTCACGGTGGAATCGCTCATTGTCATGAGAATTTATTAAATAAAACAACTTTTCTGCTTTTTACTACGAGAGATCTCTGAGTAGTCATTTTTGGGTAGGATTTTAAATCCCGCACACATAGACAGTGTATCAATTTAGAGACCTAATTTCATACAGGCATCTATCTAGTCCTCATTTACCTAATTATTTAAGATATAAAGATACATATTTTTAGATTGAAAATGATGAGATGTTACATAGTTATATTGTGCCCATGGCTTCTCCTGACCACTTGCTCTGATTATAGAAATTTTCTATAATAGGAAAAAGCAGGGACATGATGATTATAACCTTCAAGCTTCAGCCTAAAAGCATATATATGATAGGATGAAGCATCCTTGGCTCTGTTTGACTTTAGGTAATAGTTACAATTGATAACTAATCATGCAGTAACAATTCCACATCATAGTTAGAGTCAGGAATAATCAGGTGGGAAGCAATGAAACAGAACTAGGAAACTGAGGCAGAAGGATCCAACCTTGAGCAGAGGCCGAGCTTGTCCTCCCAGCTCTTGTCCAGATACCTGTGACAGTTCAGGATGGCATGCCTCTGAGTGATTTATGGCATTTGAATGGTAAGTTACTGACTTAATGATCCATCAAATAATCATACCCAAATTCAAAACTCAAAAGAATATCAATTACAGTCCCAATATTATCTGTAATAGTAAATTCTACTAATCATGGCTTAGAGCTAGATACATTATTTTTACTCTCATGAAGTTGCAATAAGCAATAGTTTATCAGGACTCACACAGGTAGGAGATTTTTGTTTAATATGTTTTTCTTTTCTTCTTGAGTTTAAACTCATCCTGGTACAAGAACCAATCATTAGAAATCATTTCTATATAATAAACAAGCCTATAGATTCTTAGTAGACACATTCCTTTTTTGGGAACTATATATCCCAAACAAGCTCATTTCTCAGGCCTGATAACTTGTCTCCACTGAGGGTTTAAAGAAAACTGGCAAGCTTGTAAGTTAAGGAGAGTTGATAGAGACCCCAAAGAAAGGGTGAGCTTGCTGTTGCCCACTCCAATTATCGGCTTCTGTGGGCTGGGCTGTTTGATACATCCCCCCACTCTGAATGGGGAAAGGATACTGTACAACCTCATACTTGAAGGCCAACTGATAAGGCTTTCACACTATCCCTCTTGCTCCACACACAGTAATTATCAATTTTAGATTTAACATGATGACAATAACTCCAAATAACTTTAACCAATCTTAGGATTTTCATAAATAAATGTCAAATAGTCTTAGCTGTAATTTCCTCTTAATTTTCTAGCAAGGTGGAAATAGCTAATTCCCTAAATTACATTTACAAAACATTATAAAATATGGTCAGTAATGCTAAATAAAATTTTCACTTTCTTTTAGTTGTTCAGTTTATTCTGTCCCCAAGCTACTGCAGCTTTGGAAGTTCTCAGGAAGGGTTCCAGCTTCCCCACCTTTAAATAAGTTTCCGTTTTGTTTTAGGGAGAAAACAAGACAATTCTTAAAATTGAGATGGAATAGAATCCGTTACAAAAATGAATAGGAGTCTCATATAATTTGCTGTCAGGTTTCCAATTTTAACATATACACCACTTTTAAAAGTTACTTTAAAATTAACTTAACTTTAGTTAATGAGATTCCCTAAATTCTAATTAAATGTTCTAGTCATACTGAATTACCATTTGGTTATTTTCCAGTTCGTGCAAACCATTTCTCTTTTGTGAGCCAGGAAAGAGTTAAGTGCCAGTTTTTATTGACAGGGCCCCTAGAAGTCTGACTCCGATAAGGAAAAAGCAAGCTGTTTGTTTCCAGAGTCTTTAAAATAGCAACTTTTCTATTTTCCCAAAGTTCAAACTCTAAAATCTTCTGTTAACAATGTCAATGCAAATAGATTACAACTGACATCTCCCTTTAGTGGACTTTGATTAAAGCTCCTTGAAAACTGCTTTTGCTATCATATCTCAAATGACAAATTTCACAGAGCTGAGTATATTTTCTCTTTCTCTCTTACCTCTCTATCCATGTATTCCTGCTGTAGTCAAGGAAGAAGGAAAGAGGAAAAGAAAAGGAAAAAACTCTCTTTCCTATCAGTACTATCCTCCTATTCCTGGGGAGTCCAGGAATGATAATATTAATTTAGTTGAATTTTCCTCTAAATTACTTCACACACACACACCATTTATCTCAATATCGGTATTGTATGTTGGTCACATAAAAAAAAAATCCACACAAAGTTATCAAACACGAAGCAATTATATTCAATAAAACATTTAACTTCATGTAGCATTTGCTTTATGCTAAGCACTTTTGCAATCATGTGATTTTCACATGATCTTCAACAACAACCATTATTATATCTCTTTACAAATCAGAAAACTGGGCAGAAATAAAATAATTTGTCATAAATTATATAACTAATATATTTCTGCAATTAAAATAGAGAATGGTAAGCTTGCCAAATGTAGAGGCTGACTGGATTTCCCACATCACACTGCCATGCTTGGTGTGGCCAGGAGCACCCCAATTCTTCCCAGGCAGTTGCTGGGTAGAATCTGCTGAAGGCCAAGGTGGCTGTTGCCAGAATCTCCTTTAGATGGTAGTTTCAAGTGCCAGGATCACCATGGAACATGATCCCATTCCACTCCTATCCCCCCCAGCTGGTTTGTGAGGTGCTTGGACAAGATTTGTGGGGTCCCCATGTTGGACCTTCATTTCTATGGGTGGGGTAGAATTTGAGTTTCCCTACAGTTGTTCAGCATTCTTTTTTCTTAATCTGATCTGAGATGAGAGGGGCTAACAGAAAGACCTGGGCTACAACAATTTTGTTAGCAATCTCCACACCTAAGATATGCTCCGTATTCTGAAGAGTGGAACATGCTAAGTGATCAGGGTTGTGGAGAGGGTACCTTTTGGGGTGCAACCTTAGCCTTTATTGTAAAGTGAACCATGTTTTCCTTTTCCAAACCATTCTATAGTTGATAAATGAACAGACAATTTTCAGATGAAGAAATGAAAACTATTCCTAATCATATGAGAAGATTCTCTGAATCATTATTGATCAGAGAAATGCAAATTAAGACAACTTTGAAATGCCATTACTCACCTCTCAGATTGGCTAAGAAGACAAAAAAGACAAGAATAAATTTTAGGGGGGGTGTGGGAAAAGTAGGACCCTAATACATTGTTGGTAGAGCTGTGAATGGATCCAGCCATTCTGGAGAGCAATTTGGAACTATGTTCAAAAAGTTATCAAACTGTGCATCAGAGAATGGCTTAATAAGTAGAAAAATAAATGTTATGGAATATTATTATTCTATAAGAAATGATCAGGGGAATGATTTTAGAAAGGCCTGGAGAGATTTACATGAACTGATGCTTAGTGAAATAAGCAGAATCAGGAGATCATTATACATGATAACATCAATATTATATGATGATCAGTTCTGATGAATGTGACTCTTTCCAACAATGAGATGATGGATGCCAATTCCATTGATCTTGTGATGAAGAGAGCCATCTATACCCAGAGAGAGGACAGTGGATTAGAACATAACATTCTCATTCTTTTTGTTGTTGTTCGCTTGCATTTTGTTTTCTTACTCATTTTCTTTCTTTTTTTAATCTGATTTTTCTTGTGCAGCAAGAAAATTGTATAATTATATTTCTATGTATTGGCTTTAACATATATTTTAACATGTTTCACATGAATTGCTTGCCATCTAGGGGAGAGTGTGGGGGGAAGGAGGAGAAAATCTGAAACACAAGGCTATGCAAGGGTCAATGTTGTCAAATGCATATGTTTTGAAAATAAAAAACTTTATTTAAAAAAATTAAAAAGGCTAAATTTGACATGCACCCCCCCAAAAACAAACAAACAAACAAACAAACAACAACAACAACAAAAAACCAGACTTCAAAAAGGTTGGAATTCCAAACCAGTGTTGCGAGGTGTCTTAAAAGAATTTGCAGGCTCAGACTCATATGCAAGTCAAGGGGCAAAGATTTATTACACTGTAAATAGTAGGCTACGTTCCAAAAAAAATTTAAAGTTATGTCAGCCAATACTGTTGTGGAACTACTGCATTTCCAGGGTTAAGTGGCCTTAGGGTTAAGGCCAGGTAGCTTTAGGGTTATTGCTACATCCTTTTTAGGAGCTACATTACATCACAAAGACTCCACTTATTTGGATAATAACTAGATACCAAAATTGCTGGAAAAACTGGAAAGCACTCTGGCAGAAACTGTGTTTAAACTACCATCTCATACCATATGTTAAGATAATCTATACTTCTTGCATCAGTCTTCAGATCCCCTGGAAGGTTTTTTGGGGGCCGTATGACCTGGGCCTCCTAATTTAAGCATTAATTTCTTCTTTAAGCTATAGATCTGGTTTCTCAACCACAGAGAGCTAGGGTTCAACAATTCTATATGGTTTTCCCACAAAATCCAAGCCAGAAATAAAATAGGATCTTTTTTATATGTTGCTATTTTAGATATTTTTGCAAATATTTTCTTTAAAATTTTTGTTTTGATAATCTTTGGAGATATTGGTCTAAAATTTTCTGTGCCAGTGTCTCCCATGTCACACAATTAATACCAAAGTTCTTCTTGAGAGTGTCCTTGTATCACTTCTGATCATGTGAACACCTGTCTTATGTTCCTTTGTAAAATAGTCTTTTGGGCAAACAATATAGCTAGCTTATCAGAGTTGAGCTCTCTGCAGTTAATTTTGAATGTTTGGTAGTTCAGCTCAAGAAAGGGCCTCAGTATTTGGTACCTTATCTTGCCCGGTGATTTTCAGAATCTTCTAAAGAGGTTCAATTTTTTCAGATGGAAGAAGTTCAATTTTTTGACATGGTACTAGTATACTGTCTAATCTTCATAGTTAAACAATAGTTTAACCACAATTTAAGGTACAAACGGCTCTGGAGACTTTCAGTTGTTAGGCAACCTAATATTTCTTTTCTCCCATACTTTACTTTGGAGCTCCCACTGAGCTAGCAATGTGTGTATCAACCTCATTATCAATGTGGACATCCCTAGAAAATATACTGCCAGGGTAAAAGAATTTATCCATAGCTTTCAGGGATTCTCCATTTGCTGTAACCAATGGTTCCACATATGGATGGTATGAAGCTGGCTGGTGGAAAATCTGTATTTTCTTAGTGTTAAATGATAGGCCAAAATTAAAACAAGTGGCAGAGAATTGATCCATATTTTGTTGCATCTTGGCCTCAGAAGCTTCAATGAGCACACAGTCATCCATGAACAAAAAGTCATACATCCACTCTCCTACTTTAGTCTTAGCTTGTAATCTTTTCAAGTTAAATAATTCATCATCAGTATAATAGTTGATCTTGATGCCTTCTTCATCCTTGTTGAAAGTGTCTGACAAGATGACTGAAAACATCACACTAAAGCTTGGGAAGAAGCATACAGCCTCTCTGGTGACTGAGGAAACCTGAGAGCCCCTGTGCAAGGGTGCCATTATGAAACTGTTGGTCTCTTTCAGCACGTTGCTGATGAAGGTCTCCAAGTCTTCACAATTTTTTTGCCCTCATCATGCTATACCATGGGGGGAGCATTCACACTGACATGGATGGTGTGGCAATAACAATCACATGGTCATTCACTCCTTTGGGATGGCATAAGAGCTTGCTGACTAGATCAGTTTTGATTGCAGAGCTATGGTAGCTTCTTGGCACTTCCCTTCACTGAGGTCACTACAGCCAGCCCTGACTTGGGCAATCTGACCTTCATTTCCAGCATTTCTTGCGAAGGCCAGAAAACTTACTATCACGTCAGTGAAGCCTTCCTTGAATTCTACAACTGCAAGCAACCTTTCTTCCTCACATCTCCTTAAAGCATCTTGTATAGATCTGTAGTTAGCAATTATCTCTTTCTATATGTTATCATATTTATTTGTGAATGACTTATCCTGGCTTTTACACTATAAATAAATTCCTTAAGGACAGCAACCAAGCAAGTAAATTTTCATTTAACATAATGCCATATGCATCATAGAGACAGTTTTTTTAAAAAGCTGAATTGAATTAAATGCATAGATTTCTTAAAAAAATTTTTTTTTTTACAAAGCAGTTTATATTCTGAAACCATATAGTTTGTTGTTACCATATCTTTCTAGTTGGCTAGAAAATAAAATATATTTGATTGTTGTTTGGGATTTGATTTTGTTTTTGTTTTTGTTTTTTTCTGAGGCTGGGGTTAAGTGACTTGCCCAGGGTCACACAGCTAAGAAGTGATAAGTGTCTGAGACCAGATTTGAACTGGGGTCCTCCTGAATTCAGGGCTGGTGCTTTATCCACTGCGCCACCTAGCTGTCCCCTGTTTTTGTTTTTTGGTGTGTTTATGACATCCTTATTTTGTCAATTAGTTCAATTTCCTTAAGAAATAATAATATTGAGGCAACTAGGTGATGCAATGGATAGAGCACCAGTCTTGAAGTCAGGAGGACCTGAGTTCAAATCTGCTCTCAGACATTTAGAATTTACTAGCTATATGGTCCTGGACAAATCACTTAACCCCAATTGCCTCAGCAAAATAAATAAATAAATAAAAAGAAAAAAAAGAAATAATATTTTCTGGCATCAAGGAACGGAAATGAAAGAAGATGACCCTTAATTGGCAAGTGGATAATTAAATTATGGTACATGAATATAGGAATATACCATAGGAAATGACAAATATGAAGAATTCAGAGAAGCTTTGGAAGATGTATTAACTGATATAAAGTGAAATAAGAATCTGGTAAACAATATACATAATTACTACAATAATGTAATTAAAAAGAAGCAAACAAATTAAAATGAGTACTATGTAATTTTGTCAAGCTTGGTTTCAGAGAATGCTGTAAATTCTTTCAGACATGATAGATTTCTTGGTTTGTTTCTATTAACTGCTTCTTTCTCTCTCTCCCCCCTCTTTCTATTTTAATCTCTGTTATTACAGATGGTTTGTGGGGTGTGTGTGAAAAGAGACAGAATACATTTGGAAATAAATGTGACATAAACAGACATCAATTAAATTAATATAGTACTTTTTAAAAAAGAAATTGTGATTTTGTGTCAATGCTTGTTCCTTTACTTATTTCCAAAGTTTGGTATCAGTAGCTTATTTAAATAGTTTGAATCAGAGCTACTTTAATTACAATGCAAGTCTTATCATTTTTATACATTCTCCTAATTTGGTATTGATTTTGATTGGTGCTCTAACTTGTTGATTTTCCCAGTGACTTGAGAATTAGCAAACGTCATTTCTTATCTCTTAAGATATAGTCAGATTTGAATACTGGAAGAGATGTGGGAAAACTGAGACACTAATACATTGTTGGTGGAGTTGGGCATTGATTCAACCATTCTGGGGAGCAATTTGGAACTATGCTCAAAAAGTTATCAAACTGTGCATACCCTTTTGATCCAGAAGTGTTTCTACTGGGCTTATATCCCTAAGATATCGTAAAGGAGGAAAAGGGATCTGTATATGCCAAAATGTTTGTGGCAGACCTCTTTGTAGTGGCAAGGTACTGTAAACTGAGTGGATGCCCATCAATTGGAGAACGGCTGAATAAGTTATGGTATATGAATGTTATGGAATATTATTGGTCTGTAAGAAATGATCAGCAGGAGGATTTTAGAGAGGCCTGGAGAGACTTACATGAATGGATGCTAAATGAAGTGAGTTTAGCCAGGATATCATTGTATACTGCAACAAGAAGATACAATGATTAATTCTGATGGACATGGCTCTTTCCAACAATGAGATGATTCAGATCAGTTCCAGTAATCCTGTGATGAAGAGAGCCATCTACACCCAGAGAAAGGATTGTGGGAACTGAATGTCTACCACAGTATAGTTATTTTCACTCTTTCTGTTGTTGTTTGCTTGCATTTTGTTTTTTTTTTTTCTCAGTTTTTTTTCCTTCTTAACTGATTTTCTTGTGCAGCAAGATAATTGTATAATTATGTATACACATATTGGATTTAACATATGTTTTAACATATTTAACATGTATTGGATTACCTGTCATCGAGGGGAGGGGGTAGGGAGAAGAAGAGGAAAATTTGGAACACAAGGTTTTGCAAGGGTCAGTGTTGAAAAATTACCCATGCATATGTTTTGTAAATAAAAAGCTTTAATAAAAAAAAAGATATAGTCAGATTAATTTTCTATGATGTCATTTAGTACTTGATATGTTCAATTTTCTTGACTTTTCTGATAGAAAGTATTCATGATATAAAATCATGTGACTTCTATTTGTTACAAAAGTCATTCTTAATTTCTTTGATTTCTTTTTTAAAATTTTTTTATTTATTTGCCAAGCATATGCATGGGTAATTTTTCCAACATTGATTCTTTTATTTCTTAATCCTCATATTTTCCAAAAAAGAATTTTCATTGTTCTCCCCAGGCCTACCTTTGCATTGATGTCGTCTAAATGAAAATATATGTTGATTTAATCTGGATGTTTTACTGAGTTCATAAAATCTATTGAACTTTTTTGCTCTCTACAAAAGATATTCTTGCATAAACTACTGTTATCTTCATAGCAAATTTATTTGCTAACAATGCTCATTATGATCCTTGCAATAATGAACAAACAGACATGATGGCTCTCCAAATGCATAAAACCAACTCAAACTCTTTTATATGCCTCTTCAAGAACAACCTATGAATCTTACTTCCATTAAGTTTCTACTGCCTTTTGTTTTCTGCTTTCATTTATAGTAAAAATCAGTGTTGATATAATTCAGTTCTAAGAATATATTAATTCCTTAGTTATCAGGCAAGTACTTCACATTTCAAGTACCAAGAGATAAGTTATTATTTACAGATGATCTAAAAATTGTAATACCATTTCCTGCTGCCTTATAATATTACTCCTCCACTATTATTGAAGAAAAAGGGTAAGAAGGAAGAGGGAGACAGAAAGGCAGATGAATTAGGACCATTTAGCATTTTTTTTTTGTTTCAATGATGCCATGGCCAAAGCATAGTTAAACTGGTTCATATAAAGTAGATATAATCCGTTACTAGGCGTATACTCAGTCTTTCTAGCATAATATAACATGTTCTACTTTCATAGCTTTCAAAACTGTCTTATCATATATGCCAGGAAGAAGCATGAAATTAGAATTTTTAAAAAATATATGAAAAGAAATGGAAGAATATGAGCAGAAGCAGTGAAAGAAACCAACAAATTCTGAAATGAAAGATGGTAGTAGTAGACTATCCTTCATGGAAATTCTCCAGTACCATTTCAGATACTTACAATGATATGGCAGAATAATTTATTGGAGAACATTCTAGGACAACAGGTACACAATAGGTCTCATAGCAGGATTCTATCAGGTAACATGAACTTAGAAAGGGAAGAAAAGACACAATAGGCCAAATTGAAAGGAAATCATGGTATATTTCTGAGTAGTTGTGAGCTAAGAGCTACAAAAAGAAGGGATGGAAGTTAAAAATAAAATAAAGCCTCTGAGAGTACCCTTGTGTGAGCAGAGATGAATATGAATGCTCTGGGCTATGGTGGAGAGTAGAAAGATAAAATGGAAAGGCATCTCTGAAACTAGAAGTGCAAGCATAATCCTGAGAACCCTCACAACTAATTCAACAAATTCCAGCTCTTCCCAAGTGGCTAACAGATCTCTGTGTTGAACTTATTGAAAAGAGATAGATGAATGATTGAATATTCTCTTCCTGGTCTCACTAAACCTCAAAAAAATATACTGAATAGAAATCTATTCATTTCAACTAACTCTTGCTCAAGAAGTTGAGATCAAGTCTACTGGAAGATAAAATAGTAAATAAAACCAACTCTCCCAGAGGAGCAAAGGAACTTGAGACCAGTAGTCAAGGTAGTTAGATTTGAGTGTAGTGACCACAAAGCTTAATCAAGGAGAATGAGCTGTCTTTTGCTACAACTTTGGCCTAAAGAAACACATGGAAGCTACTTGCATCCAAAAAGGGAGTTTGGAATTATTTTGTCCAAAGCTGAATTCTACAAGATTGGCATTGAGAAGCAAAGAAAAGGGTCAGAGGAAGTAGAGGCCTCTCTATGCCTAAAGGTCATAAAGGCAACCCCAACAATTTTTCCTTTTTCTTTCCAGTGAGAATTAAAGAGGCAAAATGTCATGTTGTACTTAATAAGTGGATCTCAAATGACAATCATTTTTTGAAGAAAAACTGAAGCGTATACCTCTATATATTTCAGGTATGTCAGGGTCTCTGTGGACCGAGTGAAGTTATGTCTGAATGACTCTAACATTTTCTTGGGGAGCAGTGGATATTAGCAAGTTGGATGTTGTAACCCTGCTATGTCCAGATCATAGGTAGAGTGAATTAATTGGGAAAGTGTGAAAAGAAAAGATTTCATAGTTTTAATAAAGGTCCAGATGAGATTATGTAGCATAGATGTATAGTGGACTCAACTTGGTTTTATGATTTTCTCCAGTTCTGTTCAGCATCAAAAGAATAGAAATAAAGGTGGCAGGTGGTGACAATAATCCAGGATTGAGATTTGGCACCACATAACTGGTGAAAGGAAGAAGAGAAAAGGACTTAAATATGGTGGGTTGCTGTTAGGATTACTAGGTGAGAACTCAGGTTGTCTGGATAGTGACAAGGTGAGAATTCAGGTTGTCTGGACAATTACAAGGTGAGAACTCAGGATGACTTGATAGAAGGAGCAAGCTCATTGGCTGAAGTGGTTCTTCCCAGAAGCCCTTGCATTATCCCACACCCATTCTCTGGGAGGATAAAAGAGACAACATTGGGCCCAGAGAGCAGATTGGCCTGGAGAAGGATAAGAGCTGGAGGAGATTCAAGAAGAAGACTCTGCATTACATCTTGCTTGACGCAGCTCTCTGCAGGAAGGGAAGTCACTTCTCTGGACAAGAGTTAACAGCAACTGCCTGGAGACAACGGTTCGTTACAGGAAGAAGAATCTGTCGGAGAGATTTGAGTAGAAGACACAGCAGATCTCTTCCCAGAGAGTGATCCGGCAGCTTCTAGAGACGACAGCTCGCTACAGGTTGCATAGAAGGGAACTGAACAGAAGACAAATCAAGATAGGGAAAGGAGGAGAGTGTAACTAGTTTAGAGATAATGGGGCGGGAAAGAAACAAGGAGTAGAGGGATTGGAGATTATGTGGAAGGCAAAGAATAAATACCTTGGAGGTTGTGAGGTGAAGGGAGAGAAAGAATGTTATACAAAGGAATATTGAAGCTAACAAATAATGGATACCAGAATCTTGATTGGATGATAAATTTTGATTGAATAAACCTCGAAGTAGTAAAATTACTGAATAAAAATGGTAAAGAGAGAGTCTAGAAGCTAACTGAAGGAGGAGTATTTTGACTCCAGCACTATGACTCATGGGGGAATTATAAATGAAAGAACAACCAGCGCTGTCCAGGGTAGCCAGGAATCCGCTATCAACAGAAGGGAACCAGGTATCAGTAAAAAGGAAAACAGAGAGAATGAGATAAGAAAAAGGATTAAGATGAAAGCAACTTTGTTAATTATGAAGACTACATTATAGAGATCTCATGGGAGGAGAGCAGGCAACAAGGGACAAGGAATTATAAAAATAGCAAGAGTAAAGATTAATTGGTGTGGAGAGATTATTAGAGGTTAGGAGTATGCTAATAATTGAGAAATAGGTCCAGGCTAAAATGGCCAAAGAGAGATTTGTTAAAGTAAGCAAGTGATTAGATTGGTGAACACTCTCCCTTGGAGCCAGGTGGCAGCCAGGTTGCACAGTGGATAGAGCTCCAGTTTTCAAGTCAGGAACATCCTAGTTCAAATCCAGACTCAGATGGCTGGCTATGTGACCCTTGGTAAGTCACTTAAGCATTGTTTGCCTCGGTTTTTCCATCTAAATGGGCATAATAATAGCACTAATCTCCCAAGATTGATAAAGATCAAGTGAGTTAATAATTATAAAATACTTGGTATAGTGCTTGACACATACTAAGCACAATGTAAATGTTTGTTATTATTATTGTTGTTGTTGTTATGCTATGTCCTGTAAAGCTCAGAAGTTCAGCTTCACTGCAGTCTAAGTGGCAGGTAAAAGTATTACCTAGAGTAGTCAGGGCAGGATGCTGGAAGTAGCAGTTGAAGGTGGAGTTTTTTCTAGAAAGACAGTAAGAAGAGCCTTAAGCAAAGACAAAGTTAGAAAAGTTGAAAAGACACAAAAGTAGGGAAAAGCAGCTCTTCTGGGCCAAATATATAAAGAAAGGACAAAATTATGCCATTAGAGGTGGTATAATTTTGATGGTGTTGAGTGATAAGTCTTTTATTTTTTCCCTCAGTTACATGTAAAAACATTTTTTGGTTATATAGATATATACATTATTTTTTTTAACATATTTCCTTTCCTTGAATAAGTTATTTTTTTTTTTTACAGCTTTTTATTTTCTTTTTTTCCCCTTTTATTCAATTACAACCTTAATTTTACTTTTCCTTCAATGAATTCCTGCAATACTAACATTTCTAAAATGGAGATCCCATATGAGCTCTCACATTGTGAGCATATTTCCCCAAATATGGGCCTTCAGAAAAGGGCCTTCCATGTTTTAGGTATGGTGTGGGTATGTTTCCCCTCAAAACATAACTATTGAGCCCCTATTGGTACTTTTATTATTATTGATAAGCTAGAGAATTTAAGTGATTAAAACAAAAGATTTGTATTTTAGTTCTACTTGGCCCCTCAGCCTAACTCCATTGCTAACACAGCTTCTTTCCCCTCCCCCCCCCCCTGAGGCTGGGGTTAAGTGACTTGCCCAGGATCATACAGCTAGGAAGTGTTAAGTGTCTGAGATCACATTTGAACTCAGTCCTCCTGACTTCAGGGCTGGTGCTCTATCCACTGCGCCACCTAGCTGCCCCTCTAACACAGCTTTTTATTTTCAAAACATATGCATGGATAATTTTTCAACATTGATCCTTGTAAAACCTTGTGTTCCAAATTTTTCCCTTCTTTCCCCCCACCCATTCCCTAGATGACAAGTAATCCAATATACATATTTCCTTATGAATTATGTTGGGAGAGAAAAATCCAAATAAAAGGGAAAAATCACAAGGGGAAAAAAAGCAAAAGCAAAAGCAAAAAAAAAAAAAAAGCAAACATAGCATGTGTTGATTTACATTCAGTCGCCATATATCTCCCTTTGGATGCAGATGGCATTTTCTAACCTAAGTTTATTGCAATTACCTTGAATCATTGAACTGCTGAAAACCAAGTCTATCATAGTTGCTGCTATGTACAACATTTTCCTGGTTCTGCTCACTTCACTCAGCATTAATTCATGTAAATCTTTCCAGACATTTCTAAAATCAGCCTGTTCATCATTTTTATAGAATAATAATATTCCATTTACTTTCATATACCATAATTTATTTAGCCATTCCCCAATTGATGGACAACTACTCATTTTCCAATTCTTTGTGACCACAAAAAAAGCTGCTACAAATACCTGAGTGAAAAATCTCAAGGTATCTATTTGTAAAAGAGAAAGATATCAAACCTTGGAAAATATCTATGGGCTTATTTTTCTAAAACCAGACCTATATGATTGCATTGGTGCAGGCATTTCCAGATGAAGAAATTCTTCTTTTTTAATTATTTTATTTTCCCCCAATTATATGTAAAAATAATTTTCAACATTCATTTTTAAAACTTTTAATTCCAAATTCTCTCCCTCCTCAGACCTCTTCAAGCCCCCTTGTTGAGAAAACAATTTGATATAGAGTATAACTGTGTACATAAATAAAATGCAAAACATTTCTATAACATTCATATTGTGAGAGGAAATATGTATACCAGAAAAATCACAAAAACCCAAACTTCAAGAAAAATAAAGGGATTTTTAAAAATATGCTTCAATCTGTATTCAGACTTTATCAGTTCTTTCTCTGGGGATGAAGAGCACTTTTCATCATAGGTTCTCCAGAGTTGTCTTGGATCATTGTATTGCTGAGAATAGCTAAGTTATTTATAGCCAATCATCTTACAATATTGCAGTTACTTTGTACATAGTATTTTTCACTTTGCATAAGTTCATAGAAATCATCTTTTTGATGTAGATCAGCTCTCACTTCTTAGAGAGTTACCTAGTGATTAAGGGTTAGGTTAAGGTTAAGGTCCAGGTTAATAAGTCCAGTATATGCCAGAGACAGAACTTGAACTCTGGTTATCTGGTTATCTCGCTAACCTTTATACCACTCTGCCTCTTTGAACCATTTTTACCCCCAATATGGTGACTGAGAATATAACAATAACTACCAGACCAACCCTACATTCCAAATGATATAAAAATTTTGTGTAAATGGTCAACATAGGCACTGAGGGTACCCTGGTTAAGGTGTTAGATAACAAGCAGGCTTTCAAAAATAGTATTCTATAGTAGGTCACATCTTTACCAGAATACAATTGACAGAAAGATGTAGCGAATACAAGATTCTACTGTGCTGATTGTTCACCTTAAAAAAAAAAAAAACAACAACAACAACAAAAATTAATTCAGAAAAGCAAGAGGTTGCCTTGAAGACCTTTCTAAAAACAACATCTTTCCTGAATAGATAAAAATTATACAAGACTCCTTGAAAGATAACAACAGAGACAACCTTGTACAATTGCTCTCTAAATATTAATGTTGAGTGAAATAGAGAGAGATGGTTGCTAAAAGTATTCATCAATAATTTAAAGGAGATCCAGTTCAGAGTAAAAGTCATAGTGATATTCCCCTAGTTGATGAGATCCTCCATATGCTCCTGTTTGTGGATGACATTTTTCTTTAAACAGCAATAATAATAACAAATTTATATTGATAACATTAAAAAAATCAGTTATTTAATAGATATACCTCTCCCCTACTCTTACTCCATGAGCCTTCCCTTATATAAAAAAAAGGGAGGGGGACAAATAGTTAGGCATAATCAATTTAGAAATTGACCTATTTCAAATTGAAATACAAAATAGAGGAGGAAACAACATAAAACACTGTCAGGTAGATGGCAGAACTTGAGAGCATTGAACACTGAGAAAATGCATGTCCATGTCCAGAAAGCCTTAATACTCAATAAAACATTCTTTTTAGAGCCAAATATATATTCTATATCTGTAGAAACAACACACACATATACACACACCAGCATTGAAAGGTGTATTTTTCTTGGGGGCCAAGATTATTATAATTCCACAACATTTGTGATCGCCATTGTGTTGGTTTCATTAAGTCCCCAAGCACTGGGAAATCTCATAAAATAAATTCATAATCACTTAATCGTAGGTCTTTCTTGACCTTTAGTCTTGAATCTCCAAGTATCTATTGAACACCTGTCACCGGATGGCCTTAGACATCTTAAATTCAACATGAACTGAACTCATTATCTTCTATCCTCTACTGTACCTTCCACTTTCCCCCACCCCAACAATTCTTTCTTCTTCCCAACTTTCTGTTACTGTTGAGATCATTGCCATTTTCCCATTCACAAAGGTTCACAACTTATACATCATCCTCAACTCTTCATTCACTCTCATCCTTCTTATATCCAAATTGTTGGCCAATCCTGTTATCTTCATAACATTTTTCATCAGTACTTTCTTCCCTTTCCCTTTTTTCCTTCTTAATTCAAACCTTTATTATTTTATGCCTGATTTGTTGCAATAACCTGCTTCTCCCTCTTCCATTCCAATACATAGTCCACTTAGTTGCCAGTGATCTTCCTAAAGTACTTAAAAGTTTGATCATGTCACAATATAAACTCAAGTGGCTCCCTTTGACCTCCAGGATCAAATATGAGACTCTGTTTGCCTTTTTAAAGCCCTTACATGACTGGCCTCTTCCTATCTTTCTAGTCTTATATTTTACTCCTCTACATATACTTTACAATCCAACAGTACTGGCCTTAATGTTGCTCACAAAAGACTCTTCATCTCCTAATTCTAAGTTGTTCACCATACCCAGAAGGTTCTATCTCCTCATCTCCTCTCTTGGTTTCCCTGAATTCCTTTGAGTCGCTGCTAAAATCCCACCATTGGCAACAAACCTTTTCTCCTCAGTTTAATATCTTTCCTCTGAGATTATTTCTAATTTACTCCATATATATCTTGCTTGCATATAGTTGTTTGTATGCTGTCTTCCTGATTGGGATATGAGTTTCTTGAGGACAAAAGTTTTTGCCTTTTAACTCAAAGTAATTGCTTAATAAAGCCTTATTTACTTGACATATTGTAACATGAACTAACTGCCCATTCAATAATGCCCACTCAGTCTGTTTTCCAGAATATGATTTGCAATTAGATGAACAACCTACATAGAGCTGGTTTGTCAATGCATATTATCTTGGACAGTTATTACAAAATGGACAGTGAATTGGGCCTATATTGAACTGAAGGAAGAAAAAGTACCTAGAATTGCTTTTAGAAAATAACAATTCAGGGGCAGCTAATGGCTCAGTGGATAGAGCATCAGCCCTGAAGCCAGGAGAACCTGAGTTCAAATCTGGCCTCAGACACATAATACTTCCTAGCTCTGTGACCCTGAGTAAGTCATTTAACCCCAATTGCCTCGAAAGGAAGGAAGGAAGGAAGGAAGGAAGGAAGGAAGGAAGGAAGGAAGGAAGGAAGGAAGGAAGGAAGGAAGGAAGGAAGGAAGGAAGGAAGGAAGGAAGGAAGGAAGGAAGGAAGGAAGGAAGGAAGGAAGGAAGGAAGGAAGGAAGGAAGGAAGGAAGGAAGGAAGGAAGGAAGGAAGAAAGAAAGAAAGAAAGAAAGAAAGAAAGAAAGAAAGAAAGAAAGAAAGAAAGAAAGAAAGAAAGAAAGAAAGAAAGAGTTCTCTATATCCAAAGCCCAACCAAACTGTGCATATACTTTGATCCAGCAATACCACTATTAGGTCTCGTATCCCAAAGAGATTGTAAGAAAGGGAAAAGGATCTTACATGTACAATAATATTTATTGCAGCTTTTCGTGTAAGCAAAGAATTGGAAATTGAAGAGATGCTCATCAATTAGGGAATGCCTGAAAATGTTTGTGGCAGCCCTTTTTGTAGTGGCTAGAAACTGGAAAATGAATGGATGACCATTGATTGGAGAATGGTTGGGTAAATTGTGGTATATGAATGCTATGGAATATTATTGTTCTGTAAGAAATGACCAACAGGAGGAAAACAGAGAGGCTTGGAGAGACTGACATCAACTGATGCTGAATGAAACGAGCAGAACTAGGAGATCATTATACACTTCAACAACAATACTGTATGAGGATGTATTCTGATGGAAGTAGATATCTTCAACATAGAGAAGAGCTAATCCAATTCTGATTGATCAATGATGGACAGAATCAGCTACACCCAGAAAAGGAACACTGGGAAATGAGTGTAAACTGTGAGCATTTTTTTTTTTTTGGTTTTTCTTCCCAGATCATTTTTACCTTCTGAATACAATTCTTCCTTTGCAACAACAACAACAAAATTCGGTTCTGCACATATATATTGTACCAAGCATATACTATAAGATATTTAATATGTATGGGAATGCCTGCCATCTAGGAGAGGGGGTGGAGGGAAGGAAGGGAAAAATTTGGAACAGAAGAGAGTACAAGGGATAATGTAAAAAAAAAAAAATTACCTATGCATATGTACTGTCAAAAAAAAGTTATAATTATAAAATTAATTAAAAAATTAGGGAATGGCTGAACAAGTTATGATATATGAATATAATGGAATATTATTGTGCTGTTAGAAATGAGGAGCTGATGGGGTTTCAGAAAAACCTGGAAAGACATACATGAATTGATGCTGAGTGAAGTGAACAGAACCAGGAAAACACTGAACACAGTAACAGTAGCATTGTATAAATGATCAACTATGATAGACTCAGCTCTCCAGAACAAAACAGTGATCCAAAACAATTGCAAAAGACTCAGGATAAAAATGCCATCCACATCCAGAGAGAGAACTATGAGTCTGAATGCAGAATCAAAGCATACTATTTTCAGTAGAATCTCTAGGAAAGTTAGAATTAAATCAGAAAAAAACCTTTTTTGAGCCAAATTTTATTTTTAAAACCTATTAATTCATTTTCTTGCCTTAGTAAATATAGTGAGCATAATAAAATTTTAATTTAACGACTAAGGATCTTCTAACACCTTGTGGTCAGCATTCTGAACATGACTTTTCATTGTTCATCACTCCATGTGTAGATTTAGACAATGTAGTCCTAACACAGGATATCTGCACAGGATATTTTTGGAGTAATGGGATCATAAACTCAGAATTGGAAAGGAAGATGGGGATCATGTAGTTTAACACCTCATTTTATCCAGAAGAGGAAACTGATATCCAGAGATGACACTTAACCATGATCACACAGATAGAAAAGAGTAGAGCTGGGATTAAAACTCAGATTATCTTCTTATAAATTCAGTGCTCATTATTCTGTACTGAGTTTCAATTTTGATTGTAGAACATATGTCTTGACATATTTTAACCTATATTTTGCTCATTTTGCCTAAAATAGGATCCCCGAATAATCCAGTTGATGATTCTAGTTCATGGTTTTGGATTAATTGATTTTTCTTCCACTATCATTTTGTTAGACTCTTATGAGATTCTGTCCTTCACAGGGATAGGGAAAACTGTTAAGTGGGAGTAAAGCTGCTTAGAATTTTATGGCAAAAATAAAAGGTTCAAAAGACCATTGATTTTTAAAATCTACCTGAAAGACTGTTTTAGCTTTCTGAGAAGAAATATGGTAGAAATAGATCTAGAACTAGCCTTGGAGTTTTGGAAAACTTCCATTCAAGTCCTATGGCTTTGTTTCCCCAGGAATTAGTACAGTGCCTGGCACATAGTAAGTGCTTAATAAATAGTTATTGACTCACTGACCTCTGACACATATTAGCTGTATCACTATAGGAGAGTTAGTCAACCTTTTAGTGTCCTAGGCACTCCAGTTGTTGATCTATGTTAGTGGAGAGAGTTTCTGCACTAGGATTTCATGTCCCAAAGAAACTAAGGATCTAGACAAAAAAATAAAAGAAAATGAAAAGGAAATGATGAGTTTTCCAAACCTGATGTTTTGGTAATTTTCAAGCAGAAATACTATTCAGTCATCTGAACTGGGAATCATAGGTCTGAATTCGGTGTCCCAGTCACCTAACCCCAAATGTTCGAAGTTTCATTATCACTGACATTTTTCAGAAAGGAAAGTGAGAGAGTTAGCTACAGTGATGATGGTGATTTCTCTCTGCTCTCTGTTGTTAAGTAGTCTGATCTTTCCATCAAACTCCCATGAAGGACTCAAGATTTACTAAATTTCTTGGCTCAATCTTTCACCATCTATTTGGTAAAATCTGAATAATTTAATAAGGTAACATCAGTTAACCAAATTAAAAACATCTTTGTTGTAATATTTTAAAAGAAAGCTGTATTAAATGCCAAAAAATGCAAAGAGCATTTGAAGCATTACTTCTGGTAAGATCCCAATGCTTACTGTTTCCCAGATTTTTGAAGTCCCAGTACCAAGTATACTTTTATGCAGGGCTCGCTGTCACCCTCAGGTGGCAACTCCATAGCATTGCTCTCTTCCTATCTCCCTAGGCTCTGTCCCAGCTCTATCCATCTTTCTCTTACAGGCACTAAGGGAGAATATTTAAGTATTCTACTCCTAGGACATAGTTCTTTTCTGCAGAGTTCAAGGCTATAACAAATAGATCAAGAGACTAGTGATTGCCCCGTCCCTTCCATACACAGGACTCCACCCTAAAGATACCCTTCTCTACTCAATTAGAGGGCAAGATGAAGGGAGCCAAGGAAGGCTGCCAACAGCATTCACCGTGCTTTTGTAAGGGATGGATGTGCCTTGCTCATAAGAATACTCCCTATGAGTCCAATACTTAATTCTCTCCTCCCCAATTCTCTTTACTACTTGGATAGAATTATTCAAATCAACCAAAGTTCTTCATTACTAATAGTGGTTATCAGGAGTGAGATCCCAAAGCAGACATGTCCTAGAGGCTACTTAAAATTGTCCTAAATTATTTTGGGAAAAAGGAAAGAAGATCTAAACTAGTAGGATCCTGATGCGATCTGAATCCTCTGTTGAGATTCAGAACTCAACTGGGCCTTCCCCTTAGTGCCTTCCTTAGTGCTGACAAGTGTTTCTTGTCAGCATCTTAGTCTTAGAGACTTTCCCAGGATACTAAAAAATTAATTGATTTTCCCATGGTGACACTGTCAGTATGTGTCAGGTAAATGAGTCAGTAAACATTTATAGAGCACTTACTATGTGCCAGAAAAAGGAATGGATTTCCTAATGCCTGTAAGAGATTACCATAGATTTAGAATTTAGATTTAGATTTAGGATTATGAGATCATAGACTTAGAATTAAAAGGGATGCTAGAATTCATTAAGTATGGCCCCTTATTTTTATCCAGGGAGAAACTGTGGTCCAGAGACAGTTAGTGAGGTCACATGGGGAGTAAGTAACAAAGCTAGGTAATCTGGACTCCAAATCCAGCATTCTTTGCATTGGGCCATCCTGATTCTAACCTAGAACTCAGTATCCTTCCCCTAAATTTGGTCTTTCCAGTGTCCATCTTTCTATTGGTGATCTCTTACTCAAGCTTCCCAGAGTTGACACCATGGTGCTATAGCTAGTTGATTCTTGCCTTTCCCCCTGTTACCCAAACAGTCACCAAGACTACCCCCTCCACATCACTCTCTCTGTTCCCTTTTCTCTAGCCTCACTGCTCTCAAACTAGTATAGTTTCTTCTTCCTTCCACCTGGACTATTACAACAGTCTCCTAACAGGTCTCTGGGCATTCTCTTTTCAATCCAGCTTTCAAATAGCTAGTTTAGTCTTCTTTTTGACTGTCAATGCTCTGCTTAAGAGCAGCTCTTGTGATGGCAAAACTTAGAAATTATCTCTACAAGTGTTGTTTCCCCTTTTCTTCAATATTTCTATTGAGGAACCAGAAAAGAGAGTTTTCAATTATCAAAGTCTGTAGTGTTGTTAAATGGGTCAACATCTGAGATGAGTACAGTTTTGTCAATGAAATAATGTTAAAGATAATGCATTATTATCAGCCTTGTTATCCCAAAGACCATTGATCCTTTCAATCACTTCAGACCCCCTTTATAAAATTAACAAGTGTTTCAGCTGAACCCTCTCATTGTATTATTTCCTATTAAAATCTAAAGTCCTTGGGAACTGGGACTGTCTTGCTTTTCTATATGTATTCAAAAGCTTCTATCACTATGTTTTATACAGATTAAAAAACTTAATTTTTTTTCATTCCTTCATTCATGGTTCCCTACTAAATTGGATACTTTAAACTTCTTTGCTTGGCTCTAATTCTGGGGGCACTGTACCTTTCCATCTTTATCTCATATTTCTCAGGATCAACAATCACACTATTTATCTCCATAGAGAAGATATATGGTTTGGTAAATGGAAGTAGAGGGGAATAAGCATAAATATTACTATGTACCAGGTACTGTCCTAAGCACTTCAGAAGACCTGAGTTGGAACTATACCTCAGACATTTACTACCTGAATTACTTTGGCAAAATCATTGAGCCTCAGTCTCTCCATCTCTAAAACTGGAATCATAGTAGCACCTGAATTGTAGGTTTGTTGTGAGGATCAAATGAGTTTTTATCAAGAAGACAATTTTTTAAAGATAAATTATCTGTGATTTCTGGGGCAATGTCTTGTTCCTGAATTATTTTCATAAATCTCTTCATTTCCATGAACAAATTTATTTGACTCATTTGTCTGATACTTTTTTGACTTAGTGTTGATGAATTCATGTGGATATTACCCATGAAGACCTTTTGATTCTATTCTTAAATTATAGCTATTTCATAGATTCTATCTGGAGGTAAACCACTTTTGTTTATATTGGCACATACAATTGCTTGATGAAGTGAGCTCTGCTCATTCCCGAAATATTTCTCTAAGTTTTTAATTGATTTATCATGTACTCTGAGAACATGTTTTTTTCCTGCTGAGGCAATTGGGGTTAAGTGACTTGCCCACGGTTATAAGCTAGGAAGTAATAAGTGTCTGAGTCACATTTGAACTCGGGTCCTCCTGACTTCAGGGCTGGTGCTCTTGCTTTTTTGCTCATGAGGCATTTCTCTCTTTCCTTAGCTTCTTTTAGGTGGAGGGGTCCTGAGTTTGCTAATACAATAGAAGGTTTTATTAGGATAGATTATATATCTATTGTGGTCCCTTTTGCAGTTCTGAAAACAGTTTACAATTCTGAAACTACATATAAAATATGAGTTAACTATAAGTTCTGAAAGTATGCTATATCTGTACATATTTATATCACATATATATGTATTTATATATATTAAGTTTTAATTGATTCCAAGATGTCAGTAAATCTCTAGGCAGCCATAGTCATAGCTTTCCCCTTCACAGTTTTATTTATCAATTTGACTTCAAAGTCTTCAATCTCCATCTTCCTTTTTATACAATAAAAATTTATCTTTATCAAATCCAAATGAAATTTTGGTATCACTGGAGAAATATTTTTAAAACGGGAAAGCTGTTTAAAGAATTTTTTGATTTTCCAATCCAATTATATTTCCATGTACTTCAAAATCATTTGAGATATTAATGTTATTTTTGTCATACATTTAGGTAGAATTTCTGAAGTTTGTGTTAAATGAGGATTTTCAATGTCCTTGGATTCTTCAATTTTTTCCCTTTTAAGATCTTAGTATCTTCTCATTTTCTGCTTTTTCCATCTAGTTTAGGTTTGGGGATGAAGTTGTTTTGCATGATTGCCATGCATTTTTCTTCAATTTGTTGTTATGTGCATTGAAACTGAGAGCATTAGTAATAAAAAGCAGTATGAGTCCCTTACCTATTACTAGTATGATTTTAGAATTGGTGTTTAATGAAAGCTTTCCTATTTTCAGCCTATTTCACATATACTCATGTCCTTTTTAATGGTCAATCCCATCTGAATCAAAGCATTTCCAACAGGAAAATTAGTATTTTCTGCTTTATATTAGTGACTATTGCCTTGTTTTGGGATCAGAAAATGAAGGAGTGTTATTCATTTTATTATTCTCCCTATCAAGCCAATCGTCACAAATAGTAACAACTTATAACTCTGTATTGCCCCATTTATTTCTTTGACTCTTAAGAATATTTATATCACACTAACTAGGGCAACTGATAACTAAATCACTATTATATCCAGAGCTCCAACTACCTTTGTTTTCAAGCTTCAGTCTTCTGCTCTATGTTCATCATTATTTCTCTACTTTGTTTTCTCCTCTTCACCATGAATTATGATTGAATGGGACATTATTAATATTACTATTATCATGATTAATATCATCTGTGATTATGTTATATCCATCTCAGCAGGATATAAATTCTTTGAAGGCAGGGGTTATTTCAAATGCTTTTTAGATTTCTATCCTCAGCACCTAGCATAATTTCTACACAATTGTGTTAGAATGTTTAATAAATATTCATTGTTGGATTATTATATCCTAATGAAATGGATCTGTTCTTGTTCCCAGATCACACCCTATGCTTTTTTATCCTTGCTCATGATCTTCCTTATGTCTAGAATATATTCTCTTTCCTTGTCACCTGTTAAATTCTTATTAATCATTTTAGATCTCTGTAAAATAACCAGATTATATTAGGAGAATTTCAAATTGCTACCAATTCTTACATTGTTTGATTGACGACCTATGCTCTGTAACCCAGTTTTGATTGAACTAAAAAAGTAGTAACAGCCCATATGGATGTAGTATTTTATGGTTTGTCAATTGTGCTTCCTTACACTACCACAAGAAGATAGGTAGTTCAAATATTATCCATCAAAAAAAAAAAAAAAAAAAGAAAAGAAAAGAAAAGAAAAGAAAAGAAAAGAAAAGAAAAAAGGGGCAGTTAGGTGGCACAGTGGATAGAGCACCAGCCCTGAATTCAGGAGGACCCAAGTTCAAATCTGGTCTTAGACACTTAATACTTCCTAGCTGTGTGACCCTGGGCAAGTCACTCAACCCCAGCCTCAGGGAAAAAAAAAAAAAAAAAAACAACATCATATTATCCATCCCCGTTTTAATGTTGAGAAAAATGAAGTTCAGGAAGGTTAAAGTAGTCTCTTTCCATTCACATGGATATCCATACACATGGATAGAATAGATATAATTGTAGGATTGTCTAGAGTAGATCATCAACCTTACCAACAAAAAAGTATTTTAGTCTTTGACAGAATCAGGAGAGAATGTAAATTTTCCCATTTTTTTCTAGAAAAAAATAATCTCAATCTCCTCACATATCCAAGCCCCAGGTAATCAAGGATTAGGAATGGTCAGTATTTGAGAAATTTAGAAATTCATCTGTTTTTCTTTATTCCAATTTTTCTCCTGTTTTTTCCCCCAGTGCTATCAAACCATTAAAGACTCAACTAATTTCAGAAATCTGACCCTTCAGCAATAACTTATTCACACATCTGTTACTATTGGGCAGCAGGCAGCTGAAGCCAATCTTCCATTTTGCCAGTATTCTAGGTACTATGTTTAGAGCTTCATGTCAGCTGTCATTCTCATATGTAACTGTATGAAACAAATGCAATATTAATTAGGTGTCTCTGTGAACATAACTGCAATGTGACATTATGCAAATATATTGGCATTAGAAGTATTAGTTCTAAACCACTGACTCAGTTCTAGGGAGAAAAACAGTGTAGTTTTTAGGTATAAACAAAGAAATGGAGGAAGCAATTCTTTTTTTTTAATTAAAGATTTTTATTTTCAAAATATATTCATGGATAATTTTCAACATTCCACTCTTATAAAACCTTGTGTTCTAATTTTTCCCCTCCCTTTCCTCACTTTCTCCCCTAGATGGCAAGTGATCCAATATATGTTAAACATGTATAATTTTTCTATACATATTTCTACAAATATCATACTGCATAAGAAAAATGAGATCAAAAAGGATAAAAATGAAAAGAAAACAAAATGCAAGCAAACAACAACAACAAAAAAAGTGAAAATAGTGTGTTGTGGTCCACGTACAGTTCCTACAGCCCTCTTTCTGGGAAGTGACCTCAGTCATCTCATTATTGACTAGAGCCATGTCCATCACAATTGATCATCATATAATCTTCTTGTTGCTGTGTACAATGATCTCCTGGTTCTGCTCATTTCACCCATTATCAGTTTACGTAAGTCTCTCTAGGCCTCTCTAAAATCACCCTTCTGATCATTTCTTTTAGAACAATAATATTCCATAACATTCATATACCACAACTTATTCATCCATTCTCTAACTGATGGGCATCCAGTTTCCAAATTTCCAGTTTCTTGCCACTACATAAAGCTGCTACAAACATATTTGCACATGTAAGTTCTTTTCCCTCCTTTAAGATCTCTTTGTGATATAAGCCCAACAGAAACATTGCTGGATCAAAAGGTATGCACAGTTTGATAACCCTTTGGACATGGTTCCAAATTGCTCTCTACAATCAGTTCATGACTCTACCAATAATGTATTAGAGTTTCATTTTTCCCACATCCCTTCCCACATTTGTCACTATCTTTTCTTGTCATCTTAACCAATCTGAGAAGTGTGTAGTGGTAGCTCAGAATTGTCTTAATTTGCATTTCTCTGATCAGTAGTGATTTAGAGCACCTTTTCTTATGACTAGAAATGGTTTTAATTTCTTCATCTGAAAATTACCTGTTCCTATCCTTTGATCATTTATCAATTGGAGAATGGCTTGAATTCTTATAAATTGGAGTCAATTCTCTATATATTTTAGAAATGAGGCCTTTATGAGAACCCTTAAATGTAAAAATGTTTTCCCAGCTTATGGCTTCCCTTCTAATCTTGTCTGCATTGTTTTTATTTATACAAAAGAATTTTAATTTAATAAAATTATCCATTTTGCATTCAATAATGTATTCAAGTTTTTCTTTGGATATGAATTCCTTCCTTCTCCATAGATCTGAGAAGTAAACTATTCATTGTTCTTCTGATTTGCTTATAATATTCTTTATGTCTAAATCATGAACCCATTTTAACCTTATCTTGGTGTAGGGTGTTAGATATGGGTCAATGCCTAGTTTCTGCCATACTAAGAAGCAGCAGTCCTTTAAAAGAGCTTCTTTTAATGCAGGAAGACAGATTTTCCTTAGTTAAGAATCCCTGAGGTTTTTCCCTTATTTCCTTTTATATTTTTTTTCTTTTTGCTTCATGTCCAACGGTTGGAGAAGATGGCCTCTAAAGTCACTTATGACTGGCTTTGGTGATCCTGTCATATTTAGTTTAGTTCCTTTAGTTTTAATCACTGCAAGTTGACAACAGAAGACTACTCACTCTATATATAGCCACATTTCTTTTTCATTTATTCGTTGATTATTCTTGACTCCTGTTCTTCAAAGGGAGATTCCTGCTTCTCCTGACAAGACTTTTCCTAGCCTTTCTTTTCTTGCTTATTAATCCACAAGCCTCATTCCTTCTGAAACATGAACAGCAATGAAATCTACACACTTACAAGATAGAAATGTATGAAGTCTTACACCATCTAAGAAAGTCAAGTAAATCCCAGTGTTTGTATTACTCTTCTCTTTAGCAAATAGAACACTAAAGAATAAGAGTTTGAAAGGTTTCTATAATCATAATATAGGTTTTTTTTTGTAATGATGATGATGTTTATTAATAATAATAAGTATATTAGCTAATATTTCTTTAGTACTTTAAAGTTAGAAAAGCACTTAATTTTTAATTATTTTTTTTATTATAGCTTTTTATCGACAGAACATATACATGGGTAATTTTTCAACATTGACCCTTGCAAAAACTTCTGTTCCAACTTTTCCTCTCCTTCCATCCACCCCCTTCCCTAGATGGTAGGTTGACCAAAACATGTTACATATATTAAAATATGTTAAATACCACATATGCATATATATTTATACAATTGTCTTGCTACACATCATCATATAGTTTTATTTTTTCTTTTTTTTCTTTTCCTGAGGCTGGGGTTAAGTGACTTGCCCAGGGTCACACAGCTAGGAAGTGTTAAGTGTCTGAGACTAGATTTGAACTCGGGTCCTCCTGAATTCAGGGCTGGTGCTCTATCCACTGCGCCACCTAGCTGCCCCTATCATATAGTTTTTAAAAACTGGTAAACTAGGCAGTCATTTAGAACGTTTATTATTTATTTATTAAATGTATTACTTTTATAATAAGGGTTTGTCCAATGAAGGCCAAGTCCTTAGAAATACACTCACTGTATATCCTGGTTCTAATAGAAGCTTGGTGAGAATACTTCTGGACATATGTAATATGCTAGCCTTTCTCCTCAACTTCACAGCTTTTTCAGTATTTGTGACTTTTCATTTTTATGAGTGGTGATAGTTTTTAAATTGACTTTCAAGCAGAAGGAATAGAATTGAATTTACATACAGAAGGATCACTATGCCAATGCCTCAATCTTTTTTGATTCTCTTTTCCCTGGAATTAAATAAAACATTTTAAAAATTAATTTAACTTAAATTCTCTGGAAAAAAAATTGAACAATCCCTTATAGGTTTTAAATACCTAAACCTCTACCAGTTCTAGGCATGGGCTAGCAATAGATAAAGAACTTAACCCATAAGATGGAATCATTCTTATAAGAGAAGAGCTTATGAGTATCTCTTCCCTACCCTGCTCCATTAATCAAATTTTACTTGATTTTACAATGATCAGGTTCCCTGAAAATCCATCTAAGAAAGATACTTGCCCCTTCATAAAGAGATCACCAAAGGTTAATTCCTTTTTGATACATTAACAGAATAAACATTTGCTAAATGCCTCCAAAGTACCGGGCACTGTACTGAGGGATGGAGATGCAAATAAGAAAAGGAAAAAACAGTCCTGTCCTTACAATCTAAAGACATTAACACCTTGTCCTCTGTGTCAATTGATCCACATGGTACTGGGAGACCAGATTCCCCTCATTCATGAAGATAAAAATGAAATGGGCTGCCTTTAGAAGTGGTAGAATCCCCTTCTCTGGAGGTGTCAAGTACAATTGTGAAGGGGATTCTTATTTAGGAATTGGTTAGGCCAAATGTTCTCCAAGATCTCTTCTAATTCATAGATTCTATGATTCTAAGGTCTGTGTGGGAGGTGACAATTTTTAGAGGGAAACAGTGAATAATTGGGGGGGAGGCAAGTTATAGATGTTATTGCTGGAACACAGGGATGGTGAGGCACTGAAGCCAAAAAATATAATATTTTAGAACTCACCTTATATAGCTCACCAAATGTTGGGGAGACCCCCAACATATACTCGAGTCTTGGGCTGCTATCATAAGGTATCTCAAAAGAATTTGTAGGCTCACATCATCTCCAAATCAAGAGGCAAAGATTTTATTATGCTGTTTTAGCAATCAACAAGGGGAAAGACTCTGGTCCCAAGCACTCTGGCAGAACTCTCCATTAATCAGGGGGAAGATGCCATTAGGCAGACTAAATCTTGAAGAACTTATTGCCATAAAGTGGATGATTCCCAATGAACCCTCAAAAAATTGGGGGATTATGTCAGTGACTGGAGGGCTAACAGTAAAAAGGTAGGGTCCTGATAGGAGTTGGGGGAGATGCTGGAGTATGTATGACTTTTTATAGGAGAGAAGTATCCTCAGGGGTTGGCATCATAACTTGGCCTTCAGACTGGACACAGTAAACTATGGGATCATGATGATTTTGTCAATGTGTGGAATTTGACAAGGAACAAAAGGTTCTCTTAAAGAGATAATCAGATCAGTTCTCCTCCCAGCCTGCCTCAGGTAATGGTTTGTCTGTAATTGAGCTCTCTGTCAAAGTCCCTCCCCATGGCCCATCTAGACACTGGGCTGGTAGCAGGATGTGGCCTTTTGATGAGGTCTTATTTACCCTCATCATTATTGCTGCCCAAAAAAGTGCTCAGGAGTTCAGTAATTGCAGATATGTCTGCTATTTGTCTGTATATATGTATAAATATATATGCAGTTTTAAGTTATATTTTAAAACTGCACTAAGACTTTTGGAACATTTTGTGTGTGTGTGTGTGTGTGTGTGTGTGTGTGTGTGTGTGTGCTATTATCTCAAAACCTTTCCACCTCACTATTCAGTCATTCCAACGAGCCTAGTGCCCCAGAAGAAGGGCAGGATATAGCTAATTTGAAAATAGGAATGTATCCTGTGATTCAACAGTTTAACTCTTCAGGTCAAGAAAGTAGAAGATACACTCTTTTTGATATAGAAATCCTCAAAGATCTGAAAAAGGCTTGCTTTCTTTATGGGGCTACATCAGCTTATGTTAACATGTTATTACAGAATTTGGCTTATGAAGTCTTAACCCCTAAGGACTGGAAATCTATAGCAAGAACATGCTTAGAACCTGGACAAAACTAGTTGTGGCTTTCTGAATATAGTGAGCTCTGTAGGATACAAGCCCAACAAAAATAGTCATAGTGGAATTAATCCTCCAATCACCTATGACCAACTAACAGGTGTAGGTTCTTATGCAGACATTTCAGTACAGGTTAATTACCCCTTAGCAGCATATGAGCAAATTGCTGCTGCTGTTATCAAAGCATGCAGTTTTCTCCCCAGGAAAAACAACAAGGGTGAGGCCTTCACAAAAACTGCACAAGGGCCAAATGAATCCTTTGCTGATTTTGTGGGACATTTGCAGACAGCTATCATACGAACTAATGGTGAAATGCAGTAATAGACATTATGATAAGGCAACTTGCTAAAGAAAATGCTAATGAAGTTTGTAGAAGAATTACACTAGGACTATGCAAGGGTGCTCCTTTAGAGGAGATAATAATTGAGATAATGAAATTTGGCAAATGGATGTGACCCATTATAAATCTTTTGGTCATCTGTCTTTCATCCACATTGTGGTAGATACTTTTTCAGGATTCATTTTTGCAATACCAGCAGCAAAAGAGACAGCCTGAGTGGTCACTGAATTCCTTATATAAGCATTTGCAATTATGGGTATGCCACAAGCAATAAAAACAGACAGTGGACATGCATATACTTCTAAATGTTTTGCACACTTTTGTGCACGGTATAAGATTTTACCCACCACTTGGCATATCTTTTAATCCTCAAGGACAGGCAATAATAGAGAAGAGAAATAGAGACATTAAGACTCTCCTCCAAGGATAGTTTACCTCTCAGACCTGTGGAGGAGGAAGGAGTTTGTGTCCAAAAGGAGAACTAGAGACCATTATTGATCACAAAATAGAACATTTTGATTACACCAAATTAAAAAGTTTCTGCACAAACAAAACTAATGCAAACAAGATTAGAAGGGAAGTAACAAATTGGGAAAACATTTTTACAGTTAAAGGTTCTGATAAAGGCCTCATCTCCAAAATATACAGAGAATTGACTCTAATTTATAAGAAATCAAGCCATTCTCCAATTGATAAATGGTCAAAGGATATGAACAGACAATTTTCAGATGATGAAATTAAAACTATTTCCACTCATATGAAAGAGTGTTCCAAATCACTATTGATCAGAGAAATGCAAATTAAGACAACTCTGAGATATCATTACACACCTGTCAGATTGGCTAAGATGACAGAAACAAATAATGTTGGAGGGGCTGTGGGAAAACTGGGACACTGATGCATTGTTGGTGGAGTTGTGAAAGAATCCAAGCATTCTGGAAAGCAATCTGGAATTATGCCCAAAAAGTTATCAAAATGTGCATACCCTTTGACCCAGCAGTGCTACTACTGGGCTTATATCCCAAACAAATACTAAAGAGGGGAAAGGGACCTGTGTGTGCCAAAATGTTTGTGGCAGCTCTTTTTGTAGTGGCTAGAAACTGGAAAATGAATGGATGTCCATCAATTGGAGAATGGTTGGGTAAATTATGGTATATGAATGTATTGTTCTGTAAGAAATGACCAACAGGAGGAATACAGAGAGGCTTGGAGAAATTTACATCATCTGATGCTGAGTAAAACGAGCAGAACTAGGAGATCATTATACACTTCAACAATGATACTGTATGAGGATGTATTCTGATGGAAATGGATATCTTCAACATAGAGAAGAGCTAATCCAATTCCAATTGATCAATGAGGGACAGAATCAGCTACATCCAGAAAAGGAATACTGGGAAATGAGTATAAACTGTGAGCATTTTTTTTTGTTGTTGTTTTTCTTCCCAGATTATTTTTACTTTCCGAATACAATTCTTCCTTTGCAACAACAACAACAAAATTCAGTTCTGCACATATATATTGTACCAAGCATATACTATAAGATATTTAATATGTATGGGAATGCCTGCCATCTAGGAGAGGGGGTGGAGGGAAGGAGGGGAAAAATTTGGAACAGAAGGGAGTACAAGGGATAATGTTGTTAAAAAAAAAATTACCTATGCATATGTACTGTCAAAAAAAATGTTATAATTATAAAAATTAATTAAAAATTATTAAAAAAAGAAATAAGATAAGAAATTAAAACTCATCAATAACTATTCATCATGCTACATACTTTCTTCCTCCTCTTTAGCAAGATCCTTTGATCCTATTAATTGTAATAACAATAAATATGAATCCATTTATAAACAAACAAAAAAAAAGACTCTCCTCCAAAAACAAAAGGGGGAGCTACAGGTAACTCTAGAGAACTTCTAAATGTAGCTCTTTATACTATTAACTTCTTGATTTTTGACAAAGATGCACTGGCTCTGGCAGACAGGTTTTATAACTCACTGGAAAGGTAGTGTCCAGTATGAGCAGCTCCACTATCTTTAGCTAATCGCCAAGTGATGTGGAGACCCAGAAAGTGGTGAATGGAAGGGACCATATAGGTTAACTGCTTGGGGGAGAGGATTTGCTTGTATCTCTACAGATGGAGAACGAATCAAATGGGTGCCAACGAGCTGTATTTGCCTTGTCCATTGGAGAGAGATGGAGCAGACCCTTGAAACGAAGGAGAAGACCCAAGAAATATCAGTTGATTCTGTCACTGACTGTGCCCCCCACTGAAGAACATGGCAGTTATGGCGTTTGACTCATGGACATCAAAAATTGTTGGACTTCAAAATCCTCAGGAATCATTGGATTTTCTGAAAAATGATAAGATTGTTGCAGGACTTCAAAACCCTCAGGAATCATTGGATTCTCTGAGACATGATAAGACTGTTGTAGGAATTCAGAACCCTCAGGAATCATTGGATTTTCTGAGGCATGATAAGACTGTTGTAGGACTTAAAAATCCTCAGAAATCATTGGATTCTCTGAGACATGGTAAGACTGTTGTAGGACTTGAAAACCCTCAGAAATCATTGGATTCTCTGAGACATTCTAAGACTGTTGTAGGACTTGTTGTAGGTGTCCTTGGATTTTCTGAGAAATGATAAGATTGTTGTAGGACTTCAAAATCTGCAGGAATTATTGGATTTTCTGAGAAATGATAAAACTATTGTAGGACTTGAAAACCTTCAGGAATCATTGGATTCTCTGAGGCATGATAATATTGTTGTACTACTTGAAAACCCTCAGGTGTTATTGGATTTTCTGAGAAATGATAAAACTGTTGTAGACTTCAAAAATGTGCAGGGATCATTGGATTCCCTGACACATGAAGCAATGGACAATATATTGAATTTGGACTATCTCTTGGTTGCTGAAGAAGGATACTGACTCATGACTGTGACTGATGTTTATATACCCTCCTTCTATGGCTTCTGGAAATCTTTTACAAGACCATGTTGATTTATGTTATTTTTTATATCACTACTTGTATGTACAATTCACGTTTGTTACATCACAGAGAAACAAATCTCTGTAGTTTAATGCCAGTATTTTCCCAATGAGAGACAGCACAATGCATAGAATAGAGATTTACCATTGGAGCCAAGATCAAGGTTTAATTCCTATTTCTGATACTTACTTGTTCATCATGTGATATTTAGGAAACTACTTAATTTTTCAATGGTTCTAGGCAATTCTCTAAGACTATGTGTTACAAATGAATTACAAATCTGTCCTGGGAGAGAGAGATTCCTCTCCAGAGCTTTCTACTCAAGTGAAATCATGGCTCAGGATGAAGAAAATGATGCTTTAATGCTACAAATCATAAAAAACCACAAGCTCTCCAAATTGTAGGTCACACAAAAAGCTGCAGAAAAATGTGTGGTGAGAGTAAATAGGCTAAAGTATATTACCAGTGATAAATTATGTACAAGGAATTGTGTAAAAGGCATCATCAATGAGATATATGTCAGGAAAAATAGATAAGCTGGTCATATAAAATGAGGTAGGAATAACAAATGGACAATAGTCTACATATTGAAGTACATAATTTCACATTTAATATTTTAGAAAGAAGAATATTTCTTGCATCAACACCCTCCCAACCCAAATCCCATGAACAGAATCTAGGAAATGCTATAGTAGACCGAGGTGCCTTCCTGTTTTACAGATTTATTTTTTTCAGGAAAAAAAAAAAGTGCAATAGTGAGTAATTAGCACAATCATTTTGACTGAACAACAATAAAATCTGGAATACAAAACCTGTCTTTGCTTATTTCTTGATTATAAATATTGTTTCTATAGAGCAAGCTTTCTCCTCAAAGGCTATCTGTTATGGGGTAGAACTCTTAAGTCAGTGGAATTGATGAGACAATGGTTATCTAGTTTAGCATGGTGACTAATAGTTCTCTAAGTTCAGTATGATTGATTTAATCTTACAACAAATAATGATTTCCTAGTGATATAATGATTGGTTTATACTCAGTGTAGAGCATATAAGCTGGAACTCAGGCTCAGAGCCAGATTCATTCACTTCATCTCACCACACAGTGGCTGGCCTGTCCTACTGCTTCCCGAGCTGACTAAGACTTCTGAAGGCGGTCAAGAAAGCTAGTTAGGCCCCAGGCAAGGAAACTAGATTGTGAAGGAGATAATAGAGGATTTGGACTTTTTTAATATCTGGCTATTCTCCTGGTGATTAATCTTCTGAAACCAAGGCTGGTCCATGACCTCAAGAAAACCAAACAAGAACATTACAGCTATCCTTTAACAAAATGTCATTCTCATAGCAAAATAGTATAAGATTCCTTGAAAAAAAAAAAAAAAAACCAAAAAAACAAATTACTGAAATTTAATAGTTACCCAGTCAAATTTAATTGGATCTTTCAAGTCAGAAAACCAAATTGATTCTGATTCCCTTTTATAATTGATTCTATTCTGTATTGCCCAACATATTGTGAAAATTACTTAAGCCATTTTTCTTGGTTAAGTCCAGAACTTCATTTTTTCTCTTTGGCTAAGTTGCCCCCATAAACCCTCTTAATTTGAGAAACATATTGTTTCTACATATCTTACAGCTCACCCACAATTAAGGCAGATCTGTTATCTCACTAATAAATCTTGTAAAATGCAGGTGAGCACTTAGGAATTTGTTATTTCTGCAACATTGGCTGTCCTTCAAAAAAAGTCTGGACTGTTATCCATGCAGGTGGACACCACCAATGAGCTTTCTATACCAATAAAATAGAAAGAAGAGCTCTTCTCAGACCTGCATTCCTGAATTCTATCCAATCATATTGTTTTCCATCATCTATGATAATTTAGACTCTGAAAACATTCATATTGTTTTATGCTTCATATTCTTTATCTCTTTTATTTCCCAAAACTATGTGAGGGTTGGCTAGTCGCACATCATGGTCTTTTGACTGAGGAGTCGAGATCCCCTTTTATTGGCAGTTGCTAGCCTTACCAATAAACTGAATGTCTGTGGAACTTTGTGCCTCAGTTTAGCTTAATTTTGATTGCAATGTGGTTACCTAATTTAAGTGCCCGCAATTCTAAAACATTATGAAGATTCTGTAGATTTAAAAAAAAAAAAAAATTAGTCATCAAGTAATGCTTCAAAGAACAGAATCTTTCCAAAGGGAAATGTAATATATTAAGAGAAATAGATAAAACAGAAATTACAGAATGGCAGCAACCTAGGAATAGTTTAGGAAACTATTTAATTTGGGGGTTTCTAAAACATTTTTCATGGATCATAAAATTATAGGCTTTTTGATGTTCAACAACCTCTTGGTTCCCTCTGTAGCATCTCCCCTCTGATTGGAGTGCTGAAAAATAGATCAATAAACATTAAATGAAAAAAAGTTAAGGCCCCAAAGGATTAGCACAGGTCAACATTGTGATAGTTAATTTCTTCCTTCTCCACAGATCTGAGAGGAAAACTATCCTTTGTTCCTCTAATTTTCTTATAATATGTGATGTGGTTTATGAACATAGGTTATAGAATCCCAGAATCATAGCCACTCAGGGTTGTAAACACCTCAGAAGCCATCTACAATATGCAATATTTACCCAAGATTCCTTCCTACAACTCTTACAGCAAGTGGTTATTCAGCCTGCTTGAAGAGCTGCAGGAAGAAGCTACCTATAACTTTTATTTTATTTTTTCTATTTAATAATAATTTTAAATTTAAAAATGAATTACTTATTAGGTTATATAGGTACATTCACTTTTTTACTTATTTCCATATGAGTCATGTTGGGGGAAAAAAATCAGAACAAAAAGGAAAAACCATAAGAAAAAAAAAAAGGTGAAAACGTTATGTTTCTATCCACATTCAGTCTACATAGTTCTCTCTCTGGATGCAAATGGCATTTGTTATTTTGGAATTGCTTGAATCACTGAATTACTGAGAATGATGAGGTATCAGGGAACCAAATGACGAGGTAAATACCTAATGATGAGGTATATACCTCAACAGGATTAGGATTAATTGAGGTCTAGTGGCAGGATTGGGGTACAGGGAGTCACATGGAGCTCCCCTGCATCCCCTTTGGATTCGGCACAAGGATACAAAATTAAATCAGGTCTAGTGGTGGCGAGAGTCCCCTGTAAATGAATTTACAGTCTCGAAAACCTAGATTGATAAAAGAAGGTTTATTGTAGGGTTTGGAAGTAAGATTAAAGTCTGGTTAGTGAAAGGCATTAGATATAGGAAGATATACACCAAAAGCGGAGGGACAGAGTTGGTTGCTGGAATCTTTCAACTCTCTGCCAAGGGATGATTCCACCTTGGCTGTTTTATCTGCTTGAAGGTGCCTAGGGCAGTACCAAATTCTTGGCATGCTTTTCAGATAAGGAAGAAACTGTTTTGGGGAAACCTGAGCAGATAGTTGGGGGCTGAGAAATCCAAGCCAGCTCAGATCCAGTCGGGGCTGGGTATAGCCCAAACTGGCTCAGATACAGATCTTGTAAATTAAAGGTCAGTCCCAAAGGAAGCTGTAGATCAGACAAGCAATCTCAAGGGGCTATTGCCTTCATCAAGAAGACCTAAGTAACAAGTTGTTTACTTTTTCTAATTACATGTAAAGATAGTTTTCAACATTTATTTTTTAAGATATTCAGTTCCAAATTTTTTCCCCTCTTCCTCCCTTACCTCCCCAAGACAGCAAGTAATCTGATAGAGTTTATACACTGACAATCATTTAAAACATATTTCCATATTAGTCGTGTTGTGAAAGAAAAATCAGAACAAAAGAGAAAAGCCATGAAAAAGAGGAAACAACCAAAAAAAAGTTAAAATAGTATACTTCAATCCACATTCAGTCTCGATAGTCCTTTCTTTGAATGTGGATGATGTTTTTCGTCCCAAGTCTATTGCAATTATCTTGGATCATTGTATTGTTGAGAAGAACTAAGTCTAACAAAATAAACACACAATTTTGCTGTTACTGTGTACTGTTCTGCTCACTTCACTTAGCATCTTTTTCTGTACCTGTTTTAATAAAACCTTAAGATTATATTAGTTTTTTGTAACTGCCTTATCATACTTTACTTTGAGCTTGTGCTCTATTAATTTTTTTGACATAACTGTAACATTCCCCGTATCTTTCACTGAAGTTGATATTTTTTAAGCCAAGTGACTTTGCATTTGCTCCTATTAAATTTCGTTTTATTACATTTGATTTAAAGTTCTAACCTGTCAAGACATTTATATTATTTTATATAATTCAGTAACTATAATGATTCCCCTTATCCTTCAATTGTGAAGTTGATTTTTTAAAATCTGTGTGACTTTTCATTTGTTTCTACTAAATTCATCTTATTAGATTTGGTCCAATAGTCTAACCTTTAAATGTAATTTTGAGGACTGGCTCTGTCATGATATATACTAGCTATTCCTCTCTGTTTTATGTCATCTGAAAGTGAGACAAGCATTTCATCTATGCCTTCTTTCATTTCACGGGATCAGGAGCTGACCAGCACAGGCCAAAGTAGTCCTAAGTCACTACACTGAAAACATAATCACAAACTAATGTCCAACTGTTAATGCCCATTCTTCTAAAAATACCTATTATCTCTCCAACTTGTCCAAAAGGATTGCTTGAGAATCTTAGCAGCTATTCACTGCAACGTACAATTGTGAAACCATAGTAATAATGCTGAAGGATATAATTGACAACTGAAATCCCACGAGGTAGACACATAGGAATATGTAACCTCTAATTACATAACACAAATGTTCAAGCGTGTATAAGAAATAGTGAATTATAGAAGTAATTTAATAAGGTAGTGGTGAAACTAGACCAGAGTGACTTTCTTCCTTGAAAGGAGTAGTTCCTTCATGTTGAAAATAGACCTATTATGACCGCATGGATAGCACATGGATTGCCTTAACTGGCAATTAAGGAATCAAAATTTGTAATTCTCAGTCCTAAACTTTGCAAAACACAACAGATCCATTGTCACAATATCTATGGCCTTGAAGAATAGGAGACCCTCTTGGAAAGGTATCACCAGCTATGAGTGAAGGAGTCACTTTATTTTTCCATATGCAAGTGAACCCAAATATGCTTCAATCATCACAATTCTCCCAGAAGTGATTCCTTAGTGTTTTCCAAGTGGAGACACCATTTTATCAAGCTGACAGGATCTACACATGTACCAAATCCTCCATTGCATCATTATTGCCAGACAATTTCTCTACATCTAATCTTATATTTATCTATATCTTTAGACTCTTTCCTTGTTGCCTACAACCTAACATCACCTCCATTCTTAAAAAAATGCTCATGACTCATCCCTTTGATCTATTTCTTTATATTTCTTTCCTTTCAAAGCCAAAATCTTTAAAAAGTTATCTATACTTATTATCTGTACCATATTCCTACTTTGTAACCCTTTCAGTCTGGCACTTTAATAATTAAATGAAATTGCCATTTCTAAAGTCACTAATGATCGCTTAGTTACTTAATTTTAGTCTTCTACTTTCTTGATTTTGCAATATTTGACAGTTGACTATACTCTTGTAAACATAATCAACTGTGAAAGACTTAGCTACTCTGATCAACATAATGAGCAACTACAATTCCAAAGGACTCATGGTGAAAAATGCTATCCACTTCCAGACAGAGAACTGATGGACTCAAGAGAGCAGATTGAAGCATATTTTTTTCTTTAAAATTGATTAATGCAGAAATTTATTTTGGATGTCTATATATATATATGTAATGTATTAATTTATTTTGCCTTCTCAATGGATAGGAAATAGAGAGGAGAAAATTAGAAATGGGAGATAAAATAATTTTTTTTTTTTTTTTAAGAAAGAAAATTTCTCCTTTCCTTGCTCAAGGGAATACAAAGACAAATGTAAAAATACCACTTGTTCAAGTAGTTTAGCCAGGGGAGAATAGGAATAGATAGATAGGTATAACTGTAGCTATGTAGATAAAGTATGTATGTATTATATATGTGTATATATTATATACATGTATGTATATGTGTGTATATATGTATATGTGTGCATACACATATCTATCTGTCTATCTATCTATCTATCGGGCAAGCACATGGTAAGGAAACTGACCTAGAATTGAATAACAGAAACACAACAGCATGAATAATTTTTATAGAACTGTGTAAAGCTTTCAAGTATTCTAAATTATTTCTTGATTAAAAAAACAAAACAACTTTTTACCACAAAAGTCCAATTGATTCTAAAAGTTTGCAGATTTTGGAACATCATAGATTCCAAAGAATTAAACTTTAACCCAACTCAAAGAACAATGGGAAAAAGGGGCACAAAAAGCCAGTAATATATTTCCAATAATGGTTCAGAGGCAATGTAGTATAGTAGATAGCATGCTGGAGTTGGATTTAGAAACATCTAGGTTTGACTACAACCAGACATTTGGTGACCCTGGGCAAGATAGTTGACTTTGTTGGGACTTGGTTTCCTCATCTATGAAATGAGGGGATTGGATCCAATGACCTTGAAACTTCCAGTTTTAAATTTATGATTCTATTTTATGAACATATGAGCAAAATGTAGACTAGCAGATGTCATTAAGGAAATGTATCATCTGGAAAGGAGATGGGTCAGTCTTGTAAAAAGAGTAAAGAATCCATGTAGTGAAATTAACTCTCAAATGTGACCCAAAATAGGCTTCCATTCTATTTAAGATGTTCTTCTCTAAAAGATCCCTGGGAGAACAATATGAGAATATTCTCCCAGAATATGAGACCAGATGGATAGTTGTGATAGTCATTGTTAAATGAACTATTCTCATTGATGAAATTATAGATCTTTTAAAGTATTTCTAGAAACTTTTTTTTTTTTCTATATGTTATATTGATAGGAAAAAAGAATGGAACCTGTGATTTCATTGGTATAGGGAATTCCAGGTGAGGAAATCTGTACCAGTTCAGATTGGCATCTTCTCTTTTCACATTAAAGAGTTCCCTAGAATACTAAAATATTAAGTGACCTATCCAGTGTCATACATGCAGTATGTGTCAGAGGCAGGGTATGGACTCAACTCTTCCTGATTTCCAGGTGAGCTCTCTAGTCACCATAGAAGAGACTATAACATCCCTGCTGGAAACCAGATAAAAATATAATTGGAAAATAAATATTTTAAAATTTTTAATTTTTAGTTCCAAATTCTCTCCTTTGGTCCATCCCTTCCCCACCCATTGAGAAAACAATGCTCATTATACATATGAAGTCATGCAAAACATTTCCACATTAGTCATATTGTTCTGGTAGGGAGAGAGAAAGAAAGAAAACTAGATGAAGGAAAAAATGTTCCATCTGCCCTTAAAGTTCATCATTTGTCTTTTTGGAAGTGGATAGCATTTTTCATCATGAGACATTTGGAATTGTAGTTTGTTGTATCGATCACAGAATAGCTAAGTATTTGTTGATTACCATTACATCCTTGTTGTTATGTTGGATAATGTTCTCCAAGTTAAATCACTTTATATAAGCTTATATAAGTTCTCCTTGGTTTTTCTGAACCCATTCTATTCATCATTTCTTAGTATAGTAGAATCAGAATCATATACCACAATGACCATGAAGTATTTAGTAATTTATTATTTTCTTGATGATTAATTTTATTTATTATTTTTATTGTTATTTATTAATTTATTTACAGTAAAATATAGATAACACATTTAGAAACTAAGTCAATATGTTGTCAGGGATCCTTACATAGGGATTAGTGACCAGTTTTCTATTTGAATTTGACAATTGGCCCTATACTATGCTGTCTCCTTCTTTTCATAATTTTTCTGATATTTAACCAATCTTAATTCTTGGTATGTACTTTGTTTAGTTTGGTCATGATTAGCAAATAAAAAAAAACTGATAATATTCTTATTTTTAAAAATTAAATGAAAATTTTTTTGTTAGATGTTAAGTTCTGAACTTTTTTCCCTTTCTTCCCTCTTCTACACCAGAAAAGGCTACCATTAATCACAGATTTATAAATATATATAAAAAACATCCTATGACTATTTTATTCATCAGTTCTTTCTCTAGAGGTGAAAAGCATCCTCCTTCATAGGTCCTTTGTGATTGATTTGAGTATTTAAAATGCTCAGAATAACTTTGATGTTTGCAATTATTCTTTGAACAATGCTGCTGTTTACTGTATACGACATTCTTTTAGTTCTGTTCTTTTAATTTTTTATTATTTCATACAAGTCTTTCCAGGTCTTTCTAAAATCAATCAGTTCATCGATTTTTACAGCACAGTAAAATTTCATAATATTCTACTAACTAATCTTTACTTAGTATTTTTGCACTGATATTCATTAGAGAAACATATCTATCTTGATAATTTCTCCATAAATATGTTGTGATGATCCTTCTCCAGCTCATTTTACAGATGAGGAAATTAAGGCAAGCAGGATTAAGTGAATTGCAAAGAGTCATACAGTTAGTATCTGTGGTCATATTTGAACTCAGGAAGAGGAGTCTTATATTTATATTAGTGACCAGGTTTTAATGTCAACATAGTTGACATCATGTGGCATTGTACCTTTCTCTTTATTATCTACATAACAGTAATTATTTTTTTGAAGATGTGAAAAAAATCATCTGTGGATAGGGTCAGGCAATGTTTTTTTCTGGGATCATTATTTCTCCTTTGAAGACTCTTCAAATTAAGTGATTAATTTCCTCTTATATTAGTGTCGTAATTTATCTTTTTGTAAATGTTATTAGTCTTCTAGTTACCACATAACTATCTATAATATTACTTTATAATATTATTAAGTTCATGTGTGCTTATTTCTCTTTTTTCACTTGTACTTTTGTTAATTTCTCTTTTTTATTGTTTGTCAATTTTTTGGTCTTTAAATTTTATTTTCTTGTTTTACTTTCATTTTCAATTTATGTCTCCTCAGCTTTATAATCTATTTAGAAACTTTTTTCTGGACTATTGATTTATTTCAAATCTGTTATCTTTAGGAGTAGGCCTAATTTGTTTATTTTCTCCTTTTCTCTAAAGAATTTACTGATGAAATCTTGGTTTACAGGGTGGAGTTGTCTGAGAAAGCCAGAAGTACAAATAAGATTATTCCCTGAGGCAAGCAGGGAAGGGCACTGATGGGGATCAGCTCAGCCTTACTGGGGAAGTCTTGGGTAAGCTCAATTTACTGTATCCAATCAGAAAACCAATTAAGTCAAACCTCTGAGGTTAAATTTTCCCTATAAATATGCCCATGACCCAGCCATCTTTGCTGAATCCCTTCTGGGTTAACCCCTCTTTTTTCCCCATTCTTCCACCCATCCACCATGGTATTTTTCCTCTTGTTCCCCACCATGCCTAATGGAGTCTTTCTCCATTTTTTGTAGCTAATTAACTCCTTTTGGTGCTAAATTCTTTTTAGGATTTAGCTTAGCAGTCAATAGCATACTCCTACCTCATAAAGTATTCCCTTTCTCCCGGTTAATTGTGAATTCCAGGAGGGAACTTGTTTGTGCATTGTTAACTGTTAAAACTCCTTTCCTTGCTAATTGTATACTTTCCCAAATCTATTTCATTTTCCACTCTTAGTGTTTATTTAACCACTTCATTATATCTATAACCTCTTCTCATAAATAAAAATATCTTTTGGCAAATGAGAAAGACGATTGTGAATTTATCGCACGAACAACATTTGATGCCTTCACCAGTCTCATCATTTGATACCTCAGTCTCATTGATGTAATAAAACTGCGGAGTACCTCTAATCTCAGGGTGTGTGTCGGGGTGTGGATCTGGGTTGGAAAAACCCTAAAATCTCAACCCCTCTCAACCTTTGGGAGCAACCCCACCCTACTATTCTTAGGGGAAACTCCCATGGTGATCTTCACCTGCAATTCAATTGGAGATCTTGGCCTAGGACAGAGTCATCCCCTTTTATTGCATTGAAAATTAGCCTTTAATAGCTCTCTAGCCTCAAACCATAGAAGGCTAATTAAAAAATGACTCTGTACCCCAAACCTTTGCTAATCCTATCAGGATGTGACCCCCTGGGAAGATGTTTCTCAGTGTTAACCCATCTTTGCCAAAGCTCCACCTTTGCTAATTCCTTTCTGGAAATGGCTCTCTGGGAAGTTGTTTCCCAGTATAATAAATCCTTTTTTTTTTTTTTTTTTTTCCCCCCAAAAAAACCTCATCTGTGAGATCAGGACTGCAAATTCTTTCACAAAAATCTGTGATGCTGGCCTGGGGAACCCTCATTTCTCACACCTCAACATCACTTATAAGGCAATGCCATATTGATTGTTTAGCAGTGGTCTTCAAACTTTTTAAATAGGGGTCCAGTTCATTGTCCCTCAGACTGTTGGAGGGCTGGACTGTAGTAAAAACAAAAGCTCACACTCTGTCTCTGCCCCTCAGCCCATTTGCCATAACCCGGCAGGTCACATAGAGGTCCTCAGCGGGCTGCATCTGGCCCACAGGCTGTAGTTTGAGAACCCCTGAAAACTTTTGAGGTTCTATCTTATATGACACTTGAGAAACTTAACTGGTAAAAACTTTGCTTCTAAGAATTATTTAGGTTCTGTCCCACAGTCTTTGATTTGTGATAGTATTATCATTAGATTTAAAATATTCTTTAATTTTTTCTTTAACTCAATTTTTTAATAGCTTTTTATTTACAAGATATATGCATGGGTAATTTTTCAGCATCTAAAATTGCAAAAGCTTTTGTTCCAATTTTTCCCCTCCTTTCCTCCACCCCCTGCCCAGATGGAAGGTTAACCAATACATGTTACATATGTTAAAGTATATACTTTAATTCAATTATTAATTTATTTTTAAAGAAATGTTATTGTTCTGTAAAAAATGACCAATAGGATGATTTCAGAAAGGCCTGCAGAGACTTATATGAATTGCTGCTGAGTGAAATGAGCAGGGCCAGGAGATCATTATATATTTCAACAACAATACTATATGATGATCAATTTTGATGGACATGGCCCTCTTCAATAATGAGATGAACCAAATCAGTTCCAATAGAGCAGTAATGAACTGAACCAGCTACACCCAGTGAAAGAACTCTGGGAATTGACTATGAGTCACTACATAGAATTCCCAATTCCTCTATTTTTGTCTGCCTGTATTTTTTATTTCCTTCACAGGCTAATTGTACACTATTTCAAAGTCTAATTATTTTTGTACAGCAAAATAATTGTTTAGACATGTATACATATATTGTTTTTAACTTATACTTTAACATATTTAACATGTATTGGTCAATCTACCATCAGGGGAAGGGGTGGGGGGAAGGAGGGGAAAAGTTGGAACAAAAGGTTTTATAATTGTCAATGCTGAAAAATTATCTATGCATAAAATTTTTGTAAAAATTAAAATTAAAAAAAAAAAGTCACTCAAAAACCCTTGGATTTATCAGTTTTTGGTACACAAGAGGCACCCACAGCAGTCCTTCATCATTCATCAAGAAGACAGTGTGTTAGAGTGGGTGAACCTCCCAGCACAACCAGAACAAAGCCTTACTCCTTACCCAGTGCTTGTGGCTAGAATTTTATTAAAGGCCAGGAAGCAAGCAGTACAATTATCTGGGATAAGACCTGACAAGATATATATACATTTTATACTAATTCAGAAATTATTGTATGCTGTGAAACCATCCCAGAGTGGCAAATTTTATTAGCCATGGCTCCAATTTTACACTAGGATCTCCATTAAAGATAACAACTATTACATAATTTGCGATAGATTCTTGAAGAAAAGGTTTCTAAAGTTCCTCTTAAAGGACCAACTATCTTTACAGATGCATCCAAATATAATATTTGTGCCATATACTCTGGTGACTTAACTATAAAGAGAGTAGTCAGAACTCCTTTTCAGTCCACTCAACAAAATGAATTGTATGCAATCATTTTTTAGCTCTTACTTATTATCTTTTTTGTTTGTTTGTTTGTTTGGTTTTTTTGTTGTTTTTCTGAGGCTGGGGTTAAGTGACTTGCTCAGGGTCACACAGCTAGGAAGTGTTAAGTGTCTGAGACCAGATTTGAACTTGGGTCCTCCTGAATTCAGGGCTGGTGCTCTATCCACTGCACCACCTGGCTGCCGCAGTTTCTCTACTTTTCAGTGGATTGTTTTTTAATGCTGGTAAACACTGTTATGCATTATGATGACTTTTGTTCAGTACATGTTTAGTATGCTTAGCCATTATTAAAATAGCCAAGAGTTCATGTGCCACTTTTTATTTTCATGGTACCTACAGTGCTGAAGATCTAAATAGGATATTTGATTTGGCCTATTCAGTAAGTGTGGTACAAAGAATTGCCACAGCTCAAATAACATTTATAGCCTCTAATATATATCAACTCTTTAAGGAACTTCAAGAGCAAGTGAGAAAGCATCCAGGTAAGATTTATATCTTGCATGCCCACTCTCATAGTGGACTTCCAGATCCTATTTTTGATGGTAATTGAAAGGCAGATAGCCTTCTAACCATGTTGGCCAATACTCCTTTATTTCAGGAGCCCAAGAATCTCATTTTAAATATCATCAAGCTGCTCAAGCTTTACGTTTACAATTTGGAAACATAAGAAAGGAAGCTAGGAGCATAGTAAAAGCCTGTACAGCTTTTGGATGTGGATACCGAGGATATGGATGTGACCCATTATAAATCTTTTGGTCATCTGTCTTTTATCCATGTTGTGGTAGATACCTTTTCAGGATTCACTTTTGCAATACCAGCAGCAAAAGAGACAGCCCCAGTGGTCACTGAATTCCTTATACAATCATTTGCAATTATGGGTGTACCAAAAGCAATAAAAACAGATAATGGACCTGCATATACTCCTAAACATTTTGCACATTTTTGTGCACAGTATAAGATTTTACACACCTCTAGCATACCTTTTAATCCTTGAGGATAGGCAATAGTAGAGAGGAGAAAGAGAGACATTAAGATGCTCCTCCAAAAACAAAAGAAAGGGGAAGCCACAGGTAACCCTAGAGAACTTCTAAATCTAGCTCTTTATACTATTAACTTCTTGATTTTTGACAAAGATGCACTGGCTCTGGCAGATAGGTTTTATAACCCACCAAAAGGGCAGTGTCCAGTGCGAGTAGATCCACTGTCTTTAGATAATTGCCAGGTGATGTGGAGATGTAAGGATGCTGTTCCCACAAAACAAGAGAAGGGAATTGTGGCCCTTTAAATGGGCGGCGCCACAGCGCAACAGGAGATTGAGTGGCCTGGAAGTAATTTCTGTAGATATTAGGACTGCCCTGTGGATGGGATCTTGGCCATACTGAGATAGCTTTGTAATGGGTGACGATTCTCTCGCTGATTGGCTGTGTGTGTGACCTCACAGGCCCTATATAAGCCCACTGCAGATAGCAGTCGCTCTCTTTAACCTGGCTCCCTAGCCTGGGTGGCCAAGCTGAGATGGATAGCTGAAAGAGGTAAGGATTTTGGTAGTGAACACGTGGGTCTTCTGACCAATTGTTCACTAGGGAACCATCAAGTCAGGGCATTATGTGAGTAGGTATAATAAAGGCTTTTAAGATTACACGTGGCTGTTCTTGAGCAGATTCAAGAGATTGTGGCCAGAGACCTTTGAAGGCCTCAGAGGAGGTGAGCCAGGTAGAGTTGACACTGCAAAGGTCAGTGGTCAAGGGTACTCTGTTGGGCCTAGGACAGACTAGTAATTGTAACTTCCAGGAGGGCATGTTACATGGAGAGACCCAAAAAGGTGAATGGGAGGGACCAGATAGGTTAACTGCTTGGGAGAGAGGGTTTGCTTATATCTCTACAGATGGAAAAGGAATCAGATGGGTATCAACGAGCCATATTTGCCTTGACTGTTGGAGAGAGATGGAGCAGACCTTTGAAACAAAAGAGATGACCCAAGAAACATCAGGTGATTCCATTGCTGACTGTGCTCACCACTGAAAGAGCCTGGCAGTTATGGTGTATGACTCATGGACATCAAAAATCCTCAGGAATCATTGGATTCTCTGAGACATAAGATTGTTGTAGGACTTGAAAATCTTCAGGAATCATTGGATTCTCTGAGACATGATAAGACTGTTGCAGGACTTCAAAAACTTGCGAGGATCATTGGATTCCCTGACAGGTGAAGCAATGGACAATAGATTGGTTTTGGACAATCTCCTGACTGCTGAAGAAGGTGTATGTGTGACTGTTCATATACTCTCCTTCTAGGACTTCTGGAAACTTTTATAACACTATGTTGATTTATATTGTTTGTTATATCACTACTTGCATGTACAATTCATGTTTGTTACACCTCATCGAGCTTGCACTGACTGTGGGGAGAGTCACCACTAATAGCCTGTGTGTTATTGCTATATGCTTGTGTAATACCTGCCATGCTGGTGGGTTTGTGCATACCTGTTAATAAGCCCAGAAGTCTTCTTCTAAGTCTTCAGCCCAGAAACCCGCTAGCAATCCCCAACTTCCCTTTAGTGTTTTTCATGTCTCTTCCTGAGACGTCAAGGAGGGCATGATCATCTTCTTTTCAGTGTTTTTACCTCCTTTCCTGATTAGTCAGGGATGGGGTGACCACCTGTGTTCTAAAACAAAAGAAAGCAGTAGATGTAAAGGGCTGAAACTCTTGAGTTAATGCACTGAAGTCAGACAATCAAGCACTTGAGGCTAATTATTGATTGGACATAAGAATATGCTTGGAAAATGGCCCTTCCCACTATCCTGTGCTGGCCCAATCGTTTTGTGTATACAGAGAATTGTGGGAGGGACTAGGGGGTAGAGTAGGACTAGCCAGGGTCACTTCTGGGAGGGAGATGAAGAGGAGTGGTTGCGAAGATTCTACATCCATCCAATTCACTCCTACCCCTAAAGACAGAGAATAAAGACCAAGGACTTTGCTTATCCTGACTCCTGCTGATTCTAAGGTATCCAGGGTGCTAACTTGATCTTCACACATGTGTGATTCCAATGATTTTTATATGGTTTAAAGTGATCAGGGGAGACAATAGCAATGGGTGAAGTCTGAACACTGGTAAGGGGGGAAATTTCCAGGAATGGACCATCAATTAGATTCTGACAGGTTGGGGGTAGGACCATAAATTCTGATAAGTTGGGAGTGAAGGAGGTATTCAGCTAGAGATAAGAAGTCTGGAGAGATAGAGGTAGAGAATGCCAATTAGGTATCTGAGATAGGACATCTGGAGTTTTATGATTCTTTTGGAATGCCAGAGTAGCCAGATCTCTATAGCCCTAATTATCTCAGTCCTAATGAACAGGTAGGGGAGTGTTGAAACCAGAGGAATTGAGGCAGAACAATTCAAGAAACTGAGGCTGGACAATTTAGGGAAACTGAGGCAGGACAATTGAGGGAAACTGAGACAGGACAATAAAAGGAAACTGTGACACAACAGTACTGTATAACAGTATCATATTGACTGTTTTGAGACTCCTTCCTATATGGCATTAGATTAGTTTATTCTTTATAATTTCCCATCATTCATTTGGTTATTTTTGTTGTTTTTTTCATTTACCTTATTGTAGTTATTTTGTATATTTTTTTTCCTGGCTCTGTTTACTTCACTTTGTAATAGTTTACATAAGCCTTTTAATTCTTCTTTATATTAATCATATTTATTGTTTCTTAGAGTATATTAAAATTCCATTACATTTATGTACCACAATTCATTAACCATTCCTCAATCTACTTTGTTTCTAGTTCTTTGCTATCACAAAAAGTGCTATAATAAATACTTTGGTGTTTATAGAACCTTCTTGAACAGTCAAAAAGTAAAATCCCAGGCACTATCTTTCACTACTAGACTTTTCTAAACTATCTTAGTCTTAATTATGAATTTGTTTGTTATGTTCAGAATATATAGAGCATCCCAAATTGTAAAACTAAACTGAGAATTTTGAGACATAGTGTGTATCTGTGTCTGTGTGTGATGTGTATGTATGTGTATATGTGTGTGTATTATTAATTATATTATACATTTTTTATATTTCATTATATTATTACCATTTTATATTATTATATTTTATATTATAAATATTACCAAATGTAAAGTTCTGCTTGGTTTTCCGGAGGTCTCTGGGTAGCTTTCCTTTCAGCAGAGTAATCACCATGAGAATAGCCAGTTAAAGTTCAAAAGTCTTTATTGTCTCCTTTGCCTAGTACTCAGCTAGTTTTCTTGTGGCCTTCAGAGGGGAGTTGCTTTCAGTGGAGAAAATGCAGGACAGGCCACCACAGCGTTGTGAGATGAAGGCCACCACAAAGGTGGAAGGAATCTGTCTCTGCCTCCACTTGTCTTCTCTGCTCTCTCTCCAAGTCTCTCAGTCCCCCAGGAGAGCCACCAGGAGCCTGACTGAAGGTGGAATGAATCTCATATTGCTGGCTGTTATATTCTCCATTATCATAGGTGTGAATCTTGTGGAACTATATTAAGTACTAAATACATGGACTAAACTAGAAAACTGTTAAGCACCATACTAAACTAGATAACCATTGTCTTTATCAATTCCACTGAGTTAACACCTTGTAAAAATCCTTAAGTACAGGAATTCTGGCCCATAACAACCAAAGTTATTTGATTTTCCATATGGCATGTTATGAACTAACATTTCTTTTTCTTTCCTTTCTTTCCTCATTTCTTTCCTACTTTCATACTAATGTGCCACCACTGTTTGAAGTTCTCTATTTAGGACTCTAGCAGCCACACAAAGTCCCTATTTCTAAGAATTTACAGGCAGCTTTCCAGACATCTTTATCTTAGAAGCTCCCCACAGCCCTGGAATTTATGTATTGCAGGTACTGTGTATCAAAGTCCAGGCCAGCCACATCTTTCCTCCTCTTCAGGCTATATTCTCCTTTCCAGCTTCCTTTTATCTGTAGTCTTTCCCCATAAATTCTGGCTTTGCCAGTCAGAGACTCTTTCTGACTATATTTGTATTCCTGGTACTTCATAATAAGCTTGAGTGTGAGCAATTTATATCAGATTATGGGATTGGTACAAGCACACTAAATGGTGAGATTTGGTCAGATGATAAATTCACAATGGCCTTTCTCTTTTGCCAAAAGGTACATTAATGTATGAGAAGAGGTTAGAGATAAAATAAAGAGGTAAAATAGACACAAGGAGTGGTAAATATGAAATGAATTTGGGAGAGCATACAGTTAGCAAGGAAAATGGTTTTTTGTTTTTACAATTAACAATGGAAAAGATAAGTTCCTAAGTGGAACCCACAATTAACCAAAAGAAAGGGAGTACTCCATGAGATGGGAATGTCATTAACTGGCAGGCTAAATCCACAGAGGAGTTTAGCACTCCAAAAGAGTTAGCTATAAGGAGAAAGACACTATGAGGTATAAGGGAAAGGATGAAAAGAAAGATACGGGAGGCAGGCTGCAGTGAGGGGCTAACCTAAGTGAAAGCCATAAGCTGATTTATGGGGTAAATTTAACCTGGGGTTTTGGCATAGCTTGGCTTTGACTGGTATAGTAAGGAGGGGTTACCCAAGTCTTCCCCAGGGGGTGGGATTGTAAACTGAGCTGATCCCTTCTCCTCTCTCTTCCTCCCCCCCCCCCCCCCCCCAGTGCCCTCCCTTCTTGCCTCCGGTACTTCAGGCTTTCTCAGCCAACCCCAACTAGGGACCCAGGAGCTCATCAGTAAGAGTGTTTGTTGCTGCTCTGAGGGTCCGATATTAAGTATTTAGTGTCCTGGCATTTTTGATGATGAAAAGACCACTTCTGGGTAGGAGGTTTACATTGGACTAGAGATCAAACCAATTGTGAACATTGTTGTTCAGTCCTTCCATGTCTTTGTGACCCCATTTGGGATTTTGTTGGCTAAGATAGTGAGGTGATCTGCCTTATCCTTATGCAGCTCATTTCAGAGAGTTGGAAAGTGAGGCAGACTGAGTTAAGTGACTTGCCCAACATTATACAGCTCCCAAGTATCAGAGGCCAAATCTGAATTCAGGAAAGTGAGTCTTTGTGAATTGAGGCAATCAATTCACCAGGAATAAGTTAGTGAGAAAAACATCAAATCCTGAACTAAGTTGGGTGGATTCAGATACAAAAAGGAACACAATCAAGCGCTCAAGGAGTTTCTTTCATAATGGGGAGGAAGGAGATAGGGGTTGGAATGTTGGTGAGTTAACAGAAGAGTGGGTGGTTTGACATGATCTTTCCAGACATAGTAGTTTGGTTTGATTGCATTTATCTGGGCAGGAGGTAGAAAGTGCCTGTGTGACCTGGAAGCCTGCATGGCTTTGCCTTTTCTTTAAGTAGCTATTTCTTTAAATAAAAATAAAACAGCCTTTTACTATTCAAAAATGATTTCATCTAAGAAAATGTTGGTATCTACTTTATTACTTAAGAGATGTGTTGCTATTACTCAGATCTGTGTTAAGTTAGCATTTAATATGCACAATTGAAAAATATCCTAGTAAAAATAAGGTGTCTTAACAAGCCCACTTTGAGCTATTTAAATAAGGATAATTAATGATCTTGTCTTCTCTTATATTTTCTACCTCTGAAAATATAAAAGAGTTAGTTAACAAGTACATTATGCAATTTATTTTTTCTAATGAAAAATGTGCAATGCCAATATCATAGCTTTTAAAAAAAAAAACATTTTCCTATTGAATTTCTGAAGAAGGAAGCAGCTTTTTATAATATATTTGAATCCTATTTGGTATGTTGAATGTTGAAAACAGATTATTCCAAATTTGATTTTGTTATTTAGAGCTTTGCCAGTGGGGAAGATTTTAATTAATATCACCATAAACATGGGCAGCTAGGTGGGCAGCCTGCTCAAGAATCAGGGACACCAGAGTTCAAAACCTCCTTCAGCCATTTATTAGCTGTGTGAACCTAGGCAAGTAATTTAACCTTTGCCTCAGTTTCCTCATTTGTAAAAACCTACCTTAAAGGTTATTGTGAAGATCAAATATGGTAAAACATTCAGCCCAGTATTTATAATTAGTCCTTGCAGGGAATAGCTAGGCTTCTATATTTTTTACATTAAAATTAGAGTCTCCCTGTCAATGCTCACCTAGCTACCAAGGACTTCATCATTAGTAAGCAGTATGTCTTGTTTAGTTTCTCTACTTTTTTTTTTTTTTTTTTTCCCCCTGAGGCTGGGGTTAAGTGACTTGCCCAGGGTCTTACAGCTAAGAAGTGTTAAGTGTCTGAGACCAGATTTGAACTCGAGTCCTCCTGATTTCAGGGCTGGCGCGCTCTATCCACTGCGCCACCTAGCTGCCACCTAGCTGTCCCAGTTTCTCTACTTTTCAATGGATTGTTTTTTAATGCTGGTAAACACTGTTATGCATTATGATGACTTTTGTTCAGTACATGTTTAGTATACTTAGCCATTTATTAAAATATAACCAAGAGTTCATGTGCCACTTTTTATTTTCATGGTACCTACAGTTCTGAAGATCTGGCAGGATAAGATACCAGACACTGAGGTCCTTTTTTGAACTAAACTGACAAGCATTCCAACTGTACTGCAGAGAGCTCAACTAAGTTGGGCTGATCACATTGTCCACATGCCAAAAGTACTCTTGCCAATAAGATTATTTTATGGAGAACTCACACAGACCAAGTGCTCACAAGGTCAGAAAAGGGGATACAAGGACACTCTCAAGGTCTCTCTTTAAAACTTTCAAATTGATTGTAAGACATGGGAGACACTGGCACAGGACCTCCCAGCATGGTGTGCCCTTATCAGGAAAGGGGCTGTGCTCTGTGAGCGAAGCAGAATTGAATTAGCTCAGAAGAAATGTGAGATGCACAAATTTAGAGAAGCCCCTGAAATGTTCATAGAGGCGATTAGTGTGCAACCTGCGGCAGAGCATTCCGAGGTCTTGTTGGAATGATCAGCCACAGTAGGGCTCACTATAACTCAAACCTAACGATTTCATTTTGGTCCTCTTCAAGAATGAAGGACAACCACCAACCATATGAATACAAGTAATGTAAATCCACTTGAACTGGTTTGAACTTTATAATTACTGGAACTCTTCCAGTAAAGTCATATATATTACTGTCATCTTTTATTGGCTATGCAGAGGCAGAGCTATTGTTATGGTCTCGATACATGCTATTTATACCCTGAAAATCTCTTTATTTCTCCACTAGTTAATAAAAACAGTAATTACAATATTTATTTATATCAAAATGTGTCATCGGTGCTTAAATCCCTTTTGTAAAATCTCATAGATTTTGTGCAGAAGGAAAAAATTTAGGGTTGAAAATCTTATTATAATTATTATTAAATATTTTTTTTCTTATTATGGCTGAACATTACACATGGCAATTTCTTAATATAGGATTACATCTGGCAATTTCCCCATCCAGAAATCTGCTCACGCTGAAAAGCGATTTTTTGCTAGTTAAACCATCTCAGTGTTTTTAGGTTAACATTCTGATGTTGTGGTTGGATTTAATAAAAATTTTGCTTTTGTAATTGTAGTCATTGCTTTACATCTATATTTTCTCCACATTTCTATCAAGTCTGTTACATCTGCCACCAGAATACCAATAAGCTATCATCTTGGGGAACTTTTTTGAGAGATTGTGTAATTTCTTTACAAAATACTGGACATGAAATGAATACAATAACAGTCCTAATAATAATTAAGCAAGAAAAGAGAAACAAACAAACAAATGCAGCTTGAAAGGTCCTTTTTAGCAAGTTAAAAACAGAAGAATGAAAAAAGGTGGAAGCAGGATTTAGAAAAAAATGAAACAGCCAATACAGAACATGTGATCTGTGAAAGATTTGTAAGCACCTGTAGCCTAGTCCTTTAAAATGGGGGGCTGGGGATGGGGGGATTCAAGTGCAGCGCTTCTAAGTCCTACAAGACACTACATTTATTCAGGAATGCATTTCTGCCATCCAACGGGCCTGTGGTGAGACCCTAGGGGTGCCCTCCCCTGTTTGGGGATACAGCAGCCTGTGAGGGGACCAAACTTTCTCCACCTTCCTGCTCCTCCTCCCTTTCCCGTCTTTGTGCTTTCAGGGCGACATTGCACCGGGCGCAGAAGCCACAAAACATGGAGACTTAGAATCCGTATAGAAAACAAAAAAAAAAAACAACACACACACACTTGGGCATAGTGTGTAACACATCAAACTAGAGCCACACACATCTGGGCATGCTTAGTAGGTTTGGTTCGTTAACTAGCAGTTGCTAGGTCACTCGTGTAACACAAGCAAGCATGCTCAGTAGGGTTTGTTCATTAACTAGCTACGGATATATCTGGGCATGCTCAGTGAGTTTGGTTCATTAACTAGCAGTTGCTAGGTCACTTGGTACACGCACACACAAGCTGGCATGCTCAGAAGGGTTTGTTCATTAACTAGCCACAGGTACATCTGGGCATGCTCAGTAAGTCTGGTTCATTAACTAGCAGTTGCTAGGTCAGTTGCTACACATACACGGACATGTTCAATAGGTGTTCAACTAGCAACACACAGACACATCTGGGCATGCTCAGTATGTTTGGTTCATTAGCTGTTGCTAGGTCACTTGCAACACATACTTGGGCATGCTCAGTAGGTTTTGTTCAACTGGCAACAGATACATGAGAGCATGCTCAGTAAGTCTGGTTCTTTAACTAGCAGTTGCTGGGTCTCTCGCAATACAGACACAGACACATCTGGGCATGCTCAATAGGTCCGGTTCATTAACTAGCTGTTGCTAGGTCGCTCTTGCAACAGACACGATTGCGCATGCTCACTAGGCCTGGTTTATTAACTAGCTGTTGCTAGGTCGCTCTAGCAGCTGCGCATGCTCAGTACGTTTATAAACTAGCAAGTGCTACGTCGACCTTGCAATTCTGTGAACAAATCGAGTTAAAATTGTGGGTTCGTTTGCACCCCCCCTTATCGAAGGGCACCAGTCCAGCCCTTTCACGCTCCCTTTTCACACTCCTAGAGAGTTATTTATGGGATGGGAGAGTCAGATAAGGAGAAAGACCCCTGAGGTCCGTCTCCCTCCCCCTCCCCCCGCTAGTCTCAGCGTCCTTGGGGGTTCCTTGGGAGGGGGAGGTGCTGGTCGCGTTTTGATCTCGCGGACACCAAGTCCCACAAGTGCAAAGCACACCGAAGAGGAGGGGGATTAATTTAAGAAAACAAAGAGGGGAGGAGCTCGAGGAAAGAAGCCCACACGAAAGTCTCCCCACCGTGGTGCCTGTGAAGATGTGAATTTTCCGTTAAGCGGTTCCAGGGCAGGGAGCCAGGGGGAGAGAGAAGGTGGGCGCGCAGAGGCCGCGCTCGCGGGGTTGCGCTCTGTCGGCTGGGCCGCGGGCTGGAGAGGGCGGCGCGCGCCGGCAGGGGGCGGGGCTGGGGGGGGAAGAGCCGGCGGTGTGCCTGGATGGGTCGGGTCCGCAGGCTTCTTCAGCTCTCCCCGCGCGGCCGCGACTTGACTGCACTTCCTCCAGCCGCCTGCGGGCGGCAGTGTGTCTCCGCGCAGCGCGCGCTCGCTCCCTCCCTCGCCCGCCAGTCGCTCGCGCCTCTCTGCTCTCGCCTCTGGCCCCAGCGCGGCGGCTCCAGGGAAGTCGGCGGAGGCGGCGGACGCGGCGAAGGCGGCGGCGGCCCGGGCACCCCCTTTTCTCCGCCCACCTGACCGGCCGGAGTGTCGCGGGCGCTCGATGCGGCGTCCTCCCGCCTGAGGACCAGGTAAAGACGGCCGCCCGGCGTCGGAGGGTCGCAGCCAGCGAATGCGGTGAGCGCCCGCTCTGGGCCTCGTCCTTCCCGGGAGCCGGGGCTCCGGAGCCCCCTCGCCTCCGGGTCTCCCCCGAGCTGGAGCCGGCCCCGCCCCCGGCCCTTGCCCCCCCTTTCCGCTGCGGCCCGCGGGGCCGGGGGTTCCTCCTGGGTTCCGGCCCCCCTCGCGCCCTCCCTGAAGCCCCTCTCCCGAATTTCCCCCCTCCCCACACAAACTTTGTTCGGGCCTGGCGGCCCGCGAGGCTCTGGCGGGCTACCCCCGGTTGACTCTCCCCTTGCCCTGGTCCCCCCCTCCCGTCCCCGTCCTCCTCGGAGTCCCGAGGCCCCTGCCGCGGGCTCCTCCCTCAGTGGCAGGCTTAGGCTCACTTATTTGGGTCTGGCTTCGGTGGGTGCAGAGTGTGCCCCGGAGCCTCTCCGGAGGCGCATGAGCCTGGAGCTTCCTCCCCCAGGCTGGGGGCTCGTGCTGGGGACTTGGCTCCGGGCCTCCGCCTTCCCCCTTGGCAAGTCCCGAGCCGGCCCCAGAGCCCCTGGTTCGAGTCGTGCCCTCTGACCCCCCCGGGCAAAGCCACTGGGGACGCTGCCTGTCCTTGGCCTTGACCCTCCGCATCCAAAAACTTTTGATGGAACTTTAAAAGAAATGGCAGTGCTGCTTTTTGTGTCGGAAAATGGGACTACGTTTTGTGGGGTGGGTTGGCCAGAATGAGCCCGCTTCGGGAAGAAGGTGGAGACCCCAGAGGAGCCGTGTCCTGGAGGGTGGCCGGCAGTCCTGGCGTATGACCCTCTGCGCCCGAAGCGGGGCGGAAGAGCTGACTGTCCTCTGACCCGCTCACTCTCCTCGCCCACCTTCCCACCATTCAGGTGGGAATGGGCCGACTTTGGGGCGCCCGTGTGACGTCACTAGCGAGCCGCAGCCTCCGGAGCGCGGACCCTGCTGTTCCGAGGGGGTGTCCTAAGGGACTGAGGGCATCTGAACTAGAGTAGGGCTTTCCACTGAAATCCGGGGCTTTGGAAGGGCGTCCTAGGGGGCTGATGGCGCGTGTTGGGATCCTCTCCCGGCTTTCCGCTGAGATATGCCCGGGCTTTGGGAGGGCATCTTGCCGCCAGTAGGGACCTTCTCCGGGGCTACCGGCTGAGTTTTGCCGGCCTGACTTTCTAGATCGAAGGTGGCGTCTCGTTCTCTCTTTGGAGGACTTTGGCGGGGCTCGGCGGCTGGGAGAGGCTCTTTCCGCAGCCAGCGTTTTGGTATCTTCCATCCTGGGCATTTCTCACGCGTGTGTGGTCTAGGAATCGACGTGCTCCTGCAGACTCTGTGCGCAATGTTGGGGACGTAGATGCCCCCTAGGAGCTGGGTTTAGGAAAGGCTTCCTGAGAGGGGAATGGCCGCAGCGACGTCGGGCCAGCTGGGGGCTCCGGCAGCAAGTGGAGTGGATGCGGTTGGGTTGGCCGAGGTCCAGTCCGAAGTGGACGGGGTTGGGTCGGCTGAGGTCCAGTTCGAGGTGGACAGAGTTGGGCCCGCCGAGGTCCAGTCCGAAGTGGACGGGGTTGGGTCGGCTGAGGTCCAGTCCGAGGTGGATGGAGTTGGGCGGGCGGAGGTCCATCCAGTCCGAGGAGGACGGAGTTGGGCCCACCGAGGTCCAGTCCGAGGTGGATGGAGTTGGGCGGGCGGAGGTCCATCCAGTCCGAGGAGGACGGAGTTGGGCCCGCCGAGGTCCAGTCCGAGGTGGATGGAGTTGGGCGGGCGGAGGTCCATCCAGTCCGAGGTGGACGGAGTTGGGCTGGCTGAGGTCCAGTCCGAGGTGGATGGAGTTGGGCGGGCGGAGGTCCATCCAGTCCGAGGTGGATGGAGTTGGGCCCGCCGAGGTCCAGTCCGAGGTGGATGGAGTTGGGCCCGCCGAGGTCCAGTCCGAGGTGGATGGAGTTGGGCGGGCGGAGGTCCATCCAGTCCGAGGTGGACGGAGTTGGGTTGGTTGAGGTACATCCAGTCCGAGGTGGATGGAGTTGGGCCCGCGGAGGTCCAGTCCGAGGTGGACGGAGTTGGCAGCTTTTTGTACACTGGAGTGGAGTGAGAGGCGCCAATCAGGGGTGCGGTGGCAGGAAGGTGGAGTGATCGGGAAAGGCCAGCATCCTGCTGGGACTGGAGTTTGGAAGAGGTCCTGAGTATGTAGGGCTGGATCTTATCTGGCTGTGAGTGATGGTTAAGTCTATGGGATGCGGTCCTGAGAGAGGTCCAGGACAGAACCAGAGTGGCGGGCCTGGGCCCTGTTCGAGGCCTCCTGGCTGTGTGTGTGTGTGTGTGTGTGTGTGTGTGTGTGTGTGTAACTCATGAAAATTTAATATGCTTAAATATGCTCATTAAGATTTAATATCCCCTTGCTTTCCTCTTCTAGGGATACTTGTGTTCCTTAAGTAATTCCTTAAATGGGATTCTGTCAGCCCCACAAATCTCATCTGTATACACTTGATTTAGTCTGCTTTTCCAGTCTTTATTCTGATTAGTTAGTTCTTAATTAGATCCCATTTCTACTTCTATGGCCACTGGGACTGTGCATAGTGAGTATGGTCCACGATTGGTATTCTCTTTGTTATGGTAAGACTAGTTCTTCGAATCTTTGCACATTGCTTCCATTTTTCTTTTGCTGTCATTTTTGTTTTTCTAAATATGGATGGAGAGGTTTTGTTTAGTTGGATCATGTTACAAGTTTTCTTTCAATTGGTTTTCACTTTTTACTCCTTTCTGTTTTATTAGGTGATGGTGCTCATGATTTTCCACCATCTTTTATTAGTGGAATTTATATTCTAAAGCAAAGGTTCTTAAGTATTTTTTTCCTATGTCATGGACCTGGTGAATCTTATAGTTCTCTTTCACCGTGTTTTTAAATGTACAACAAACTGCATATGAATACAAAGAAAAACAATAAATGTAATTTTTTTTCCCCCATCCATGTTTGTGGGCCTCCCTGAAATCTACCCATGGATGCCAGTATTTTAAACAGTGTTGCCTTTGACTGCCATCTTAAAAATCATTATGGAGGACATATAGATGTTACTGGGTTTTTTCTTTCTTTTTTGGGGGAGGCAGTGAGGTTAACTATATTGCCCAGTGCCACACAGCTAGTAAATGTTTTAAGTATCTGAGGTTATATTGATTCCCCTGTGTTCTATCTACTGAGCCATCTAATTGTCCCTGAAATCTTTTGTTTTTAGAGAGGTTTGGACTCATTAAAGGTATGACTGATAAAGGAATTTCTTTTGGTCTCATGGCAATTGATTTACATGAATTCGATTTCAATATGAAATTATAATTCATGTTAATGTCTTTTCTGTTGTGTTGGTCCATTTTTTTCATTGGTGGTAACTTATTTGAATAGATCAAAATTAAGTCATCTAAATTGCATACTTTGTATTTTGCATTATTTTAGCTTTTTAGTAATTTTGAACTTTGCCCTAACAAGTCTGTAGTCTTTATATTAGCAACTGCTTGAGGAATGACTCCTACTTATTAATAATGAGTCTTCCTGGGGCAGCTAGGTGGCGCAGTGGATAGAGCACCAGCCCTGAATTCAGGAGGACCTGAGTTCAAATCTGGTCTCAGACACTTAACACTTCCTAGCTGGGTGACCCTGGGCAAGTCACTTAACCCCAGCCTCAGGGGGGAAAAATAATGAGTCTTCCTATTTGTTAAAATATAGTAAAATTTATTTAAAAATATTTATGATTAAAATAATATTCATGATTCAGAGCTATGAAGTTTTTGTGCAGTCTACATGTCTTTGTTCTCTCCTCAACCAGGTTTTCTAAAATATTTCTCACTCACCTATTTCTCTTCATGTTGAACATATTGAGTGTTGAAATATATGTTAATTTAATTTGGAGAGACTTATTAAGTTCTTATTTTTTATTTTGTACATAAGATGCAATCATTGTCCAAGAAGAGTACCTGTGAACTATCATATTTTTGAGCGCCACAATACAAGACAACCATTCACTGGCTTTGGGTATTTGATAAAACCCAAACTGCCAACTGTTTTACTTAACTGTGCTCAGAGTACCTGTGAGACATTCTTCTATTTAGCACTTTTTCCTTGGTAGTTATGGTTTCATTTTAGTGAGAATGACAAGATTGATATGCTTGAATTATTCCAGTGTTATGTCTATTTGTTGGTCATTGGATAAGCTTCTCAGATACAGGGTACCAGTAGCTAATATTTACAAGTGATCTAAAAACTACCTAATTTTTAGTGCCTTCTTTACTCTTTTTCTGCTACTTTGTCTTCACTATATTGAAATGGATGGAAGATCATTTTATATTTTTTGTATTTTTCTTTGCTTCCTTTATTACCATATGGCCAGCCCTACTGATGATGAACCTCACTGTGTAGGTAGAATTGTTCTTTTCAGATCATTAGAACTTTTCAGAGCTTATGCAGCACTGATATAGCTTGTGAGAATGGTTCACTGTGATCTTCATTCTGAGATATAAGAGTCACAGAAAGTAGGATTTTTTGGTAGGATTAGATAGATGTTTGAAAGACTAAGTTATAAGCCATAGTGTCACTTTGTTAATTTGCATTGGGGAGTAATGCTTTTTAAAGTAGTTGAACTCTTTCCTAATAAAGATTACTGGGAAATCTATCTAATGATCATAGAATTGCTTGGGAAAGATGGCATCAGAACTCAGAATTGTATTTTTTAAAAGAACTATATTTTTTTGAAAACATTTTTTCATGTTATTTTTCCAAAGGAAATAGAAGCTTCAAATTCACCTGATTTTAAAAAAATTACAGACAGGGAACATAAAAACTTCATTTAATAGATACAAATAATAACATAGATCTATGCCACATCGTGAACAGAGATTATACTGAGTGGAGAAATAATAATATGGACTGTCACTGATTTAGTCAAGGTTGCTTTTCAAAACTTTTCTTGTAAATTGGATTAGATAATCCAATTTTTGGAGCCCCTACTTGGGCAAGATTTTTTTTTACTTCCATAAGTTCTGTTTCCTGTCATTTAAAAAAAAATTCTTAATTGATGCTCTGATTTTTGACATAATTTCCTTCATAATATATTTTGACTTCTTTTTTGCCTTTATGAACCTCTTTGTTGTTTTATCTGCTTGTGAGCTGAGTTGTTTTACTACGGCTTTCCCCCCCCCCCCCCCCATTTTCTTCCTTGAAGTCCTAGTTGCGGTTTCCTTCTATCCAGTGCTAGACAGTTCTCCTAACCTAGATGTGTTGTCTCCTTCCCCCCCCCCTTTTTTTTTTTTTTTTTTTTTGGAGGAGCAGGGAATATGAGGACCCAGCCTGGGTCACTATCCAGAGTAAAATTCTGGATGATAGATGCTGTTATAAAACAGATTACAGAATTAAAAAAAAAACAGAATAATTGAGAAATTCAGTGTGCAATGTTCATAGGTTAGTCACATTTATGTAATAAAGGTGATTAATAGAGATGTAGCATCAAACTACCAAAGTGTGCTTTATAGAATACATTATTATAAGATATATTTGGGAGATTGTGAGAAAAAAGATTGTAGTCAAAGGGACCAAGCTGTGGTTATCAAATTTGATATTAAGAAATGTAAAAGTAAATTGAGGATTGGTTAAATAAATAAGGTATAGAAGCAGATGAATACTGCAGCCTAGTGTTCAATAAGCATGTCATAAATCACTAAGTACTCTTTTGAAGAGAGCTACTGGGAAAATTGGAATGCATTTTGATGGCAAGCAAGCTTTTTTTCTACAATAAATTCCAAGAAAATAATATAAATACAAAAGAGTTATAATAATAATAAGCAGTAAAGATTGGTGGGGATGGTAATAGAGATGTCAATGAGTTTAGGCAGTTACTGGGAAGTGATTGTATAAAACCAACAAAAAATTTTGTACTAATGTACATATTTTTGTAAAATGTTATTGACAGCTTTTGAAAGATACATTTCATAGATTAATGGCATTAAAAGCCAGTTTTCAAGAAGGTATGGATTGAGTTCTAACAAGGGACAATTCATTATAGAGAAATGATTGAATTTAATTTACCACCACTGTGATCTAGTTAATCTGTCTCTTTGGTCCTTGGTTCATTCCCTAAACAGGGAATCTTGTGGTTGCATAGATGGCTTTTTGATTTAAGCTGTGTCATATAAATCAATTAGCTAGCTAAGTATCTGACCCCAAAGCAAGATAAAACAAGGAATTACAAATAGTATGTTTCCAACATTTCAAAAATTAAGAATTACTTTCTACTTGTTCCCATACAATTATATGCTAGTTTCTCTTATTTTTAAACTTGACCCTATAGCTCCTTGATATCCTCCTAAGGCTCTCCTCACTTTGACAGGCAAACTCTTAGAAAACTGCATTTGTTGCCGCTAGTTCCTCTTTTCACATATTAGTCCCTTGCTTTCAGGCTTCCAAATTCATTGCTTAACTGAAATTTGCTTTCTAAAAGTATCAGTGTTTCTTTCCTGAACATGCTTTCTCAGTCCTCATCCTTCTGGACTTTTGTAGCATTTGGCACAGACCATTCTTTGTTACATTACAATCACCTCATTCTCTGAAGTCTTATTGACTTCTCAGGTTTCTGTGTCCCACCGTTAGTTGTGTATGTATCCCAAAACTCTTTTCTGAGCCCTCTTCTCCATTCTAAGGGGAGCTAATTAGCTCCCATGTTTTCAAGTGTCTTTGTGCCCATGACTTCCAGATTTATATATATTGGCCTTTGTCTATTTTGAACTCCATTCCAGTATCACCAACAAAAGTTTAGATAGATTGACTTTTTTTTCAGTTTAAAGGTTCATTTTGGAACTTCCAAAGTTGTCATCCACCTGGTCTTCCATTCCTTTCTTGCACTTTTAAAAAAGATGCCTTAATTCCAGTAGACTTGTGATGGAAAGAGCTGTCTGTATCCAGAGAAAGAACTATGGAGGTTGAACATGGATCAAAATATGGTATTTTCAACTTTTTGCTGTTGTTGGTTTACTTGTTTTTGTCTTTTTTTTCCTTTTTGATCTGATTTTTCTTGTGTAGCATGACGAATATGGAAATATGTTTAGAAGAATTACATATGCTTAACCTATATCTGATTGCTTGCGGTCTAGGGGAGGGAGTGGGGAGAAGGGAAGGAGAAAATTTGAAGCACAAGGTTTTGCAAAGGTGAATGTTGAAAATTATCTTTGCATATATTTTGAAAAATAAAAAAAAAATTTTAATCCCCCCAAAAAGATGCCTTAAAGAAGATGGTTTCAAATCTACCTCCACACTGTCTTTTGCATCCTTCTTCTGTTTACTTATATAGCTACTACATGGTTCATGGGATCATCACTTCTTTTTGGATATCTTCCTAATTGGATTTCTTACAGATTTACCATATTCCAATCCATTCCTTACACAAGCAAAGATCTGACTGTGTCATATCTTCCTTGCTCAACAAACTCCTGTACTCTTTTACCTTTAGGATCAACTCCTATCATCTCTGTTTGGTATTTAAAGCCCTTCACAACCAGATGCCAACCCCCCTTTCTCATTTAGTCATTCTTCTATCTAGTAAAAATGGCCACCATGTTGTTCTCTATCTAAAACATTCTTTTTTGCTGTATTTTTTTATTTTGTACTGACTATTTTCTGGGCCTGGACCCATCACATGCCATTTGGAATACCTAGTTTTCTTCAATTAGTTCAAGAGCTACTTTCTGTAGGAGCCTTTCCTATGCTTCCCCTTACAAATTACCTTGTATTTATTTTGAATGTATGTTGTATGTATTTATGTGTCTGTATTGTTTCCCCTAAACACAACAGGAGCTCCTTGAAGACTAAGCCTATTTCATCTTTGTTATATCTTCAGTTCTGCACCTAGTATCAAGCCTGGCACATAGTAAGTGCTTAATAAATGCTTTTTGTTTGGTTGATAAGTAAATCTAAACATCCTCAAATAGATGATCATCTTTATAATACTGCAGGGCATTGGCTCCTATCCTTTTGTAGAGACTCATATTTAGGTCACATACAAGGTTCTCAAAGAAACTCTACAAAAGAGGGAATTGAAGACATCAGGTTATAATATTTCTTGGGCTTTATTTATAGCTAGTGACTCCTTTCCCAGCTCATTCATTCATCCATTCCACCTTACCTTCCTTCCAGTATATGCAGAGGGAGGAGATCAAACCTGTTCTGCTCCTGAGAAGCTCGTAAGTAGAACCCTATAGCTATCTATTCTGTCTGGTGTGCTAGAACTTTTTTTTTTTTTTAAATAAATATTAATATCTTTTTGTTTTTAGACTGCATTTCTCTTTCCCTATCTTCCCTACCTCTTCCCATCCATTACAATCAAGAAATAAAAAGGAAAAAGCAACATATGAAAAAACTCTTTTGTAATAATCATGGTCTCTTATTCTGCAAAGAAGTGGGTAAAAATGTCTTTTATATCTCCTTTTTTAGGGATTAAACTTGGTTATTATAATTTTACATTCAGTTTTGATTGTTTTCTTAAATCCAATTACATTGTTGTTTTTATATTTTTTTCTCATTCTACTTAATTCACTTTATATCCATTTTAAGTCTTTCCATGATTTCCTGTATTTATCATAGTCTTTGTTTCTAGAACTTTTTTTCAAGGTATCAGAATCATAAAATGTTATTGTATATTTATGTGATTTGGGGAGAATCTTCAATATGATGCTAGGTACTTACATAAAAGTGGGATTTGTCAGGGCAATATGTTATCTCTCAAACCTTGTCTACCTCTTTACTTTTCCCCCATTTTGGCTCCCCCTACCCTTGTTTTTTTTTTTTTTTTTTTACAAGTTTCATATTGATGACCTTGCATGTATATGTATGAATAAATAGTATGAGACCTTGACATATTTATCTTAATTTTCAGAATATCTAATACAGTAAAATCAGAACCTAACATAAATTGGGGATGGCATTGGAAAAGATCCACAGAATTCTTTTAAAGATGTGTTTAGCAATTTAAAATAGAATTTAGTTTTAAAAAGTTGTATTTACATAACTTTGGGAATGCGTATTTTAGTCTTTGTATACTTTTGTTCAGCAAGGTCACATAAGTTGATGAAATTCTGGTTTCTTATTTTTTCATAGCAAGAATTGACACTATGCTTCGTAAAACAATCAACTGTAGTGATTTCAAGCCTCAACCTTGGTTTCAGCAGGGTGATATCAGTTACATACAAAGGGTAAGTATTCTATTGTTGTTTATAATTCTATGCGTAGACTTTTAGACTTTTTTCATTAGAATTTTTTTAAAAACATTTTAGTAATTCTGGTTTCCTATCAGAAAGAGAACTGGATTTTATGGAGCCTGTTATTAGAATCATTCATAAAATAACTTAGGTTAGCGTGAGTTGTGCTGGCCTGGGGAATCAGCGCTATCCTTTAGTCTTGACCCTCTTGATTGTTGGTGCCCATTTATTTTCTCACTTGGTCTTCCTTATCTTAGAGATATCAGTACATATTTGTAGAACTACTTTTGTATGTCTGAAAGAAGAAGAAGATATATAAGTTATATTCTCATGGACTTTACACTAATTAGATATAGTAGAACTCTGAAAAGGGAACAAGGAATTAAATACATGCTAGATCACTAATAAGGGTAATGAGTGCTGTTTAAATCATTGATAGCTAAGGTCATCCCTGAAGGGGAAAGGTAGCTCTGAATTGATCTTTTAATGTGAAGAGGCCCAGGGCCATCAGGAATAAAACTCAAAGTCTGGCAGAAAAGAGAGTCAAGGCCGGGCCATGGAATGAAGAGTGGTAAAGACCCTTTGAAGCAATTCATCCTGGGGGCCTCAAGTGATATATGTGGGGGGCCCTGAGAGGGGGCTTCAAATTCTCTGTAACTCCCACTTGTGCAGATGCTTCTAAGGGGAAAGATGGAAATAGTCAGTTAGAAAGACAAAAGGTAACATAGAAGGGTGACCAAAGATGCTTGGGGGAAATGCAACTTAAGTAATTATAATTATATATATATATCTATTATAGCCGCCTTATTATTTAGTCAGATCTGTAGATTATGTAGATTTAAATTGAGGTGGCAATGTGATGACTCCAAAGGTACTTTTTCAGCTTTTCCTTTTTTTTTTTTATTGGAAAAAAAATATCATCTTTGATGATGTGTTTCCTATTACAAATTTTAGATTTTAGATTTCTGAGCATTATAATTAATTAATAGAATATAGGAAAGTAACGGAATTGGAGAGAGTATCTAACTCAGCTTAAGCCTCTGATTTCCTCTGATCACAGAGAGCTACGTAATATTTGACATAGTCTTTCTAGAGCCTATGGAATTCATAAAAAAATTAACTTACAGCTGATCCTAGATATTTGATTGTCCTAAAGATTTCTTGAGGCCTTCAGTCATCTTTAGTCAGTTTAGAAATACATTTCCTATTCAGCAAAATTGTGATTCTATTTTCATTACTAAAGAAAACATAGAAAAGCAAAATGTTGCAAACATTTTTTTGAAACTGAACCCTTTGATTTAGACCTTGAAGACTGTGAATAAACCATTACTAGAACAAGGAGACCCAGAGGCACAGACTTAAAAACTAAATAACTTGGCTTTATATAATGTTTTTCCTTTTTTTGAAATGCTGATTTTATTTTGGCTAACTTGTAAGATAGGTAGAAAATTCCTCTGGTTAAACAGATGAAGAAGAAACTGAGGCAAGACAAGTCAAGTGATTTGTTTTGGTCAGAGAGGCTGATTAGCTGCATTGGAAGCCAGACCTGGTCTCCATAGAGCTCCAGGCAGTTTTGAATAGCCTGTGCTGTTTATTGAAAATATCTATAAAATATACAAATGTTGTACTCTTTCATCTTCTTCACTATTGTTTTTCAGTAGTGCATTGAATTACGCAGGAATTCTTTTTGGCATTTTAACACTCAAGAAATAAATTAAATCTCTTCCTCCAGAATTGCTCTTTATATAACAGTAAAGAATAAATTCATACTAAAGGAAATACTATAATTAAAGTAATGCCTAATTCCATGGTTGTTATTGCAGAGGACAGAATCATATATGCAATTGTACTTCAGGTTATTAGGATAATTGCTTTTAGATAAGTTAGTTTAGGAAAGTTTGGGCAGAGAAGGTTTATCTGAAAAAAAAAAGTATTCTTTTAGAATTAGTAATTCATTTTTTCTAACCTATTTTCACTTGAATTGGAAGTAGATTATAATAATGGGCCATCATTATATAAGTAAATAAAGGAAGCTATTTTTAAAAAAGAATTCTTTAAAAAAATGTATCATTCACTTCTACATAAAGAATCTTTACTGAAACAAAAAAGTTCAGTTAAGCAAAAGACACATTGACAAATACTGAGAGTATGTGCTTCATTCTACAAAGAAGGTACTGCTTTGGGTAATGTAATTTGTTAATATCTTGCTAGTTTTACTTGTTTTTTCATATTCTTTTCAGTTGAACTTCTTGAAAATTTTATTGGAAAACAAGAACACCTCTGTGGCTAACACATGCATGTTGTTGCTGCATTCTCGATATGTGTACCAAAACCTGAATTATTTTCTTAGGGGAAATTTTTAGTGAGGCCAGCATAGGGAATGGAAGTTTAGGGGAAGAAAAAAAAGCTTGGTGGGTCTTGACTCTTTAAAAATTTTTCTTTGTTGGTTCTATCTTTACAAAACCAAATCACTAACACTCCTTGAACCTTTCATAAAACTCAATTTTAACAAAAGTATAGATTAGAAAAAATAAAGCAAATCTTTGAACATGTCTGAAAATGAGTGCCTCATTCTGTGCATTCAGATTGCCATCTCACTACCCTGAGACAAACCTTCAGTTTTATGAGGTTCAGTAGTTGGTGTAGTTGGTTATTGTATTAATCCTAGTTCTGACACCTTTCCATGTTGGTTTCCTTTACATTATTGTAGTCATTATATAGATTGTTTTCCTGGTTTCATAGGTTTTTCCTCTTATCATTTTAATGTAGGTTTCTCAGAAAATTTTCATATTTTTCATGTTGTACATCACACTAACAGTCCATTATATTCATATACCTTGTTTGTTCATTCCTCTCATGATCAGCAGAAACTTTTTTTTCCTTCTAATTCTTTGCTACAAAAAAGTACTAGTATAAGGGTTTTTGTATTTATGGGATCTTTTTCCTCCTTAAGATTTATCTATTGTAGCTGGGATTGAGTACATTAACTACTTAGTGATTTTCCTAGGGTCTGCACCAATTTCATCAACAGCACATTGTTGTGTCTGTCTTTGCACTGCCCCTCCTATACTTACTGTTTTAATCTTTTGTCATCTTGTGAGGCCTCCTAAGTATTTGAATTTGTATTTCTTTCACTATTAGTGATTTAGAATTTTCTTATATTTTAATAGATTACTTTTCTTCTTAATGCTGGTTCCTGTATTTTGAACTTCTTCCTGTTGGAGAATGTGCCTTAGTTCTTGCTTTACAAGGAATCCCAGTTGTTCACTCAAAATGCTTGGGATTTAAGAAATAAAGTTATATTCATCTAGTCTGAGTAATGCTACCTTTTTTTTTTTTTTTTTTTTTTTTTTTTTATATTCCTTAGACCCTGTTACTACTGGATTATGCAAGTTATTTGGCCCTGTTTCCTCTGAGATATGACTTAAATATCATTTAACTTGAATAAGAAAGGAACTGATTTTTAGAAAGCAGAATGCCAAGGAAAAGGAAAAATCTTGGTGGAAGTCCTGCTAGGAAGTCTCTGAATACAGAGGATGTTGCATCCAATATTGTTCATCGTGAGGAGCTGACACCTCTTCCTACACCACCTCAGCCAAGTGTTGACAAAGAAAAACTCTTAAACAGCTTGTCAGAGATGTTTTCTGACCTGGATCCTGACGTTGTTTATTTGATGCTTTCAGAATGTGATTTCAAAGGTGAGACATGAACAATTTTTAATTATTTACATTCTTTCTTAGCTTACTTTAATTTATAGTGAGTATAGAAAAATAATTATCTTAAAGTTTCTAAGTGTCAGAATTATTTTTAATAAGGAAATTTGATTTATAAGGAAAAGCTTATAGAATTGTTCTCTCCACAACAGATATTTGAGAAGAAAGAAACCTAGTGAAGTTAATTTTTTTATGACTGATGAGCACATTTTTTGCAAAATGCGAGGTATAGTTTTTGCTTCCAACATGGTGACTAGGAAGAGAGAGTTAAGGAGAAAAGAGTTATTAGCATTCAGAATTCTGTAAGTGTTCATTTAACTTACTCAATTCAAGGAACCATTTACATGTAGACATATGTTGTTTCTTAATTTAAAAGTCACATTAACACAAAATTCCATAAATTAAGTAGTTATGTGAGGAGGATACTCTATTTGAAATGAATAGGCACTTCATATCACCTTTACCCAATATAAGGACATAAAGTTAAACATAATTCAACTTGACAAAACATAAACAGCAAGCATTTATTAAGTGCCTACTCTATGCAGAGCTCTGTGGTATGTGCTGTAAATCCAAAGCTCTAGAAGCTTATCTTTTATTCAGGGAGATTACATGAATGTCAGTAAACACATGTAAAATATATACAATACAAGTGTAAGGTAGATTTAAGGGGGCGAGGACACCAACATTTGAGGGTAGGGAATCAGGGAAGATTTCATGTAGGAGGAGGCCTTGGAACTGGGCTTTCAGGAAAGCAAAATTTTAAGAGGTAGAGAACATGTGGAAATGCAGTATAGGCTTGAGGGACAGATAGGGTGAAGATGGGGAGGTATGGAATATTGTGTAGAAACAACATGGCTGCTGGCCTTGGAGTCAGAAAAAGTTAGGTGGGGACCAAGATTCTAATAGGTAAAAAAACTGAACCAAGTAGCTGATAGTCCAGTCGTTTAACCGTGAGGCACAATCAGTCCCTTTGGGAGTAGGTGGTGGATGGACAGGTTCAGAAGGACTGGCTGGGAAGCAGTTTCTGGGTTCAGGGGAGAGGCAGTGGGGACCTGAAGGAGAGAGCTGGCAGTGGGCCCCGGGAGCTGCAGACTTGGAGATTGGGGTAAGTCTGCTGGAGTTTTGGACAGAAGTCAGGAATTATGGAAAGGGGATGGATTCACAGGAGAAAATGTTGGACCTGTTGAGTTTGAGATGGATCTCTAATTTATGAGTCCTCTGCTAAAAGATCTTAATTAAGCCATAGGTGCTGGTGACATCATCAAGTGAGAGGATGTAGAGAGACTAGAAGAGTACTCTCGGGTACCTGATGATCAGCAAAAGGAACTGTAGGTGGGAGGAGAGCCAAGAGAGGAGTGAGGGATTCTTCAGGCAGAGAAGGTGCCGTCAGTATCAAACTCTCTAGATGGGTCAGGAAGAGGTGAGGACTGGGAAAAGACATATATCTGGCAGTTCAGAGATGATTGGTTCAAGCCCTGTCATAAACATTTACTTGTCAAGTCAGGCAAGCTCTGTTAGCAGCAGTGTCCTTATCTATAAAATGAAAGGTTTGCTCTCAGTGGCCTCTAAATTTCCTCTCAGTTCTGTCATCCTGTGTACATTTTTTGCCTTGATTATAATGTTTTTATACCTCTTTTTACAAACAGTTGAAAATGCTATGGATTGTCTCTTAGAACTGTCCACTGGTGCCAAAGGAATGCCAGCCTCTAAAAGCTTAATATTGGAGTCAGTTGCAACACCACGTGCTTTTGTTAATCAGCATCTTGCTGAAGGAAACGAAATGAATGAAAAATGTCCTCTTGTAGAAGTTGAAGACAGTTCTCAAACAGCTGATGCTTTCTCTGATATGCGACTTACCGAAGACTTGGATTCCTTAATACAGAATGCATTTGAGAAATTGAATTCTTCTAATGACCAAGTGTCTACACAGTCATTTTTGCCTTTGGAAAACAATTTTGGTGGTACTAGTGACAGTGGGAGGAGTATTTCTCTGCAAAAACCAGAAATGGACACTGAAACATTTGAAAATTCTTCTATGCTAAATTCAGAACATGTAACTTTGCATTCAGATTTGAGCAAGCCCAGAAATTGTAAAAAGTTTGCTGTATGGCCTTTAACAAATAGCGGTCCTGTGGATACCCAGCCAGATAGCTTTTTCACTCAACCAAATGACTCTCTAGTGGTATATGTTAATCCCAGGCAGACCCAGAAAGCGCTTTCAGATGCTCAAAATTTTAGATGCCAGTCTTCTCAAGCCTGTGTACATTTGGGTATGAATGAATTAAGGACTGCTGTTAATCCTCTTATACAGATTTCAGACCAGGCAGAAGATGGGGTAGGCACATGTGGTGATCAGAATGGTGTTTCTGGCCCTGATTTGTTTACACAAGCCAAAGAATTTGGTTTCAAGTCACAAAATCATGCAGAACGACCCCCACCGGGAAGAGATTTCAGCTTTTGCCCAGGAATGCCCTCATTGCCACCCCCACCAGTGCTACCACAGAGTTCCTGGAATCCAATGGCTTCTGCCTTTGAGCCTTTCCAGGGCATCCGCAGCTTCATCACTCCAGTCGCAGCTAGTCCTCAGCCCGTGATATCTATGTATGACTACTGTGAACCTGGGAGAGTCTGTGCTTCTCTGCCACCCCCAGTCCTTTTTGGTCCCTGGGACAGAAATGCTTCCCTGCCAATGCCAGTAGCATGGAGAAATCAAGATGGAAATGCTTACCAAGGGCAGGAGTCTTCTGCTTCTCATAACGTTCGAAGAAAAAACCCTTACGTAGGCCAGACGCTTGTCCTACTCAGAGGGCTTCCAGGATCTGGGAAATCCTTTTTGGCAAGGTACCATGTTTCTGTTAAGTGCCTGGGACAAATAGCATATGATAGCTTGAATTTAATACTATCTTCGTAATGGCTTCTCTATATTAGCTGAGGTTGGCCAAAATCTTAATTAAACTATTAAATATAGACTTTTTTTCTCCTATCACTATGTTTATACCTAATAATGCTTTTTCCTCTAAATGCTTTTACCCGACTTTCTCAAATTTCTTTTGAAAGTCAAAGGAAAATGAGGTCTAGAAGATGATTCCAAGATATTGAGCCTTAGGGGTTCATTAGCAAGAGTAGGTAATAAGTAGGCGGCATTATGAATTCCATTTTAGACAAATAAATCCTTGCCCTAGCTCTCTTCGAAGCTGTATGGATGTGAATAGGAAAAGACACACAGTCAAGGAGCTCCCACTGATAATTTAATGAATGTCATGTCACCAGGCACCCCACCTAGCTGACAAGTTTTCTCTGGTCTTGTTCAGAGACCTCTATTGATGGGACATCCAGTGATGAGGAAAGCAGACCATTTCAGTTCAGGATATATGCTAGGAATTTTTATTTAACATTTTCTTTTGAGTAACTTCTGTCTATTGTTTCTAGTTCTGCCTGCTAGAGTCTAATCCTCATTTCCCATGCTAATCCTGAAGATTCTGGAAGAAATTAGTTATTTTAGTTCTTAAGTGTTCTCCAATTCCTCCCACTGATTGTTATATTCTGGAGGTATTTTGCTATCCTGCTTGTTTTCTGTTAGTTGTTCTTCAGCTTATAAATATTGTTCCTAAAATCTGGTGTCCAGGAATTGAACATTGTGGTCTTGGTTAGGGCAAAACTTTGGGGGATCATTCCCCTCTTTGGTTCTGGATATTTTGTAATGTAACATGAGATTGAATGAGCTTTTATAGCTGCCTTACCTCACTGATACATTTCAAAATAGAATACTTCTAACCCCTCCCTCACATGTTCCCACTTGTTAATTGATTTTTTTGAATTCAGATGTAAGGCTTTTCTTTTATCCCTATAACATTTTATTTTTATCAGATCATATCCAGTGCCTTGTGGATGCTAAGGGATATTCAGTTCATCCCTTCTAGCTTTCTTTCATATATCCATGTGATAAACATGCTGTCTATACCTTTATTAAAGTTGTTGATTAAAATGTTTTAGTGTAATATCACTAAACTTACACTAAAACAAAGGATTTAGTGAATCACTAAATTTAGTAACACTTAGTATGACTTTTTTAGTGACACTTTTAGTGTTATTAAAACAAAGATTCTTAAGTTAATTCACACAGAGTTTTAGGTTGCAGTCCCATATGGAGTCTCATAACTGAATGTGGGCATCTTGAAATTACAATTTATTATCAGTAAATGTTTGATTTATATACCTGGGATCATTCAAAAATTTCTTGGGTGAAAAGGGGTCATGAGAAGGAAAAAGGTTAAGAAGCCCTGCTTTAAGAGACTCTTTCCAAGTCAAACTCTCAGTGACTACTCATTGGGTCTGACCATTTAGCCATCCTGAATCTGCCTAATTTATTATTGTCTAGCGTATATCTTTGTTTTGTTCACAAGGATAACTAGAGAATCTCTTTTCAAATATTTTGCAAAAATCTAGGTAAACTACAGCACTAATTTTTATTATTGTCTTTTGTTTTTATATCAGGCATTTTATATGTTTACTCTCCATTCCTACTGTTGTCAGTGATCTCCAGGCTTGTTTTGCTCTCATTCTCCACAGTTGTGTATTGTAGAGTTCATTGACTGTAGATTTGCAATTCTTTGAGTATAGAAGGATATGGTTCATCTAGACTTGATGCCTCTTATAGTCTCCTTATTGATAATGGTTTAAGTGCCCTTTTAGTTGTATTTGTTTTGTCCTTTTGTCCTTGACAGAAAAGCCAGAAAAAGAACTGAGCAACTCTATTTGTTTTTCAATTAATTATCTTCCCATATATCCATGCAGTAGTTCCAATTTTCTGTCTTTTTTTTTTTCAATATTGTTTTTTCCCCCCCAAACATTTCCATAAAAGTCATTGTGAAAGAAAACATACATCTCCCACCCTAATGAAAATAAAAACCCTCAAGAAAAATAATTAAAAATAAGAGAGAGAGAGAGAGAATGAGAATGTTTCTGGTCTATATTCAGACATTTCCTTCTCTGTGTATGGGTAGGATTTTTCATCATAAATGAGTAGTCATGGATGATTGTATTGCTGAGAATAACAAAGCCATTCACAGCTGGTCATCCCAGAACATTGCCGTTACTGTGTTTATTATACTATTTCACTTTGAGTTCATGGAGGATTTTCCAGGTATTTTTTTTCCCCCTGAGCATCCTGCTCATTATTTCCTATAGAACATTAGAATTAAGAACATATTTATAGAACAATACAATTCTATCATAAACACATATCACACTTTATTGAGCTATTCTCCAATTGATGGCATCCCCTTCCAATTCCAATTTTTTTTATTCTGAGAAAAGACCTGATATGAATATTTTTTTGGTACATATAGGTCATTTTCCTTTTTTTAAAAATCTCTTCATATTCACACCTAGTAATGATATTGTTAGTCAAAAAAAGTCAAAGGATATGTATGAATTTATAGCCCATTGGGCAGGTTTTTGTTTTTAAAGCCCATTTTATTTTTTTCAACAGCCTCAGCTTACTTTGAGCTTCAACTCTCTTTAACACTGTTTTCCTAGAACTGTGATGTTTTCTGATATTTCTTGTTACTTGATTGGCTGCTTAGTTCAATGTGCCTATATTATTTATTTATTTTTTCAGACAACTGTGGTTTTGTTCAGACAATTTTGGATTATTTTCTTTAATGTTTTTTCTTCTTGGAGTCCTTTGAAATCTGTTATCTCAAAATCTAGGATGCATCGACAGTAGTGCTGGAGAATGAGCACATGTATGTAAACCTGCATGTGTGTGTATATAAGTAGGTATTTATCTATTTTGAGTTCAACTCAACTGAAAACAAAACTATTTTTCTCTTTATTATTTCTTACAACACAGTATTATTTCATCACAATCATTTACTACAACTCGTTTAGCCATTCCCCAATTAATGGATATCTCAATTTCCAGTTCTTTGTTGCTACAAAATGAATTGCTATAAATATTTTTGTACAAAGAGGTGCTTTTCTTTTTCTTTCTTTGATTTCTTTGAATTACGGACCTTGTAGTGATATTGCTTGAGAGAGGTTGCAGAGTTTTCTAGCCCCCCAAATTATTTAAAAAGCAATTATGATGGGGCAGCTAGGTGGCGCAGTGGATAGAGCACCAGCCCTAAAGTAAGGAGGACTTCAAATCTGGTCTCAAGACACTTCCTAGCTGTGTGACCCTGGGCAAGTTACTTAACCTCAGTTGCCTCAGCAAAAAAAAAAGGCAATTAGGATACCATGCAAGTTTGTCAGGCTTTAACTCTTGTCTGTCTCAAAATGAGCAAATGCTGCTCATTTACTTCAAGTTTCCACTCCATTTATCAGTTCTATATTAATGAAAACCAGAACCAAATTAGGATTCACCTTTGTTGGTTTATTCACCTTTTGAAAGATGGAACAAATGCTCATTATGGCAAGTCGGTTTTTGGTCAAGCCAAGACTCTAGCAGATTATCAAATAAAGGGCCCTTACTATGTCCCGCCCCTTTTCTGTCTGTTTCTCACATTTTTTCATTTTCCCCTCACCTCTTCTCTAATGAGTTGGCCAATAATTTTTTTTTTTTTTTTAATATAAATTGTTACTGTTTACTTTTTATGAGGAGGCAGGCTAGCCTTGTGGCTAGGGAACTGTCCTTGTCTGGAGGAATTTGGTTTAAGTTCTACTTCTGCTGCTTACTGACTGAGTGATCCTGAGAAATGTATTTAATTATGCAGTGTCCCAGAAAACTTTACATTAAGGCTAAGCATACTTTTTTTTTAAGAGTCTAGGTAGTAAATATTTTAGGCCTTGTGAGCCAATAGTCAAAATTGAGACTATTATATAAATATAAATTTTCTATAATTTTATTGGTGAAATTATATAACCTAGTATAACAACAATAATAAGTAATTTTTTCTTTTTTTTGCAGTATAAATCTGTACTGAGAAGAAAGGAATTCTTTCTGGGAAGGATAACATTTTACTTAATTAAAGTTCGAAGTTAGTGTTCCCTATCAAAATTAATTAGAAGTGTTCATCTATTAGTGCTGAAGATAGGAGTATATTATGAATAATAAGATACTTCCTTTTAGAAAATATTTTTTTTCATGCAGATAGGTACTGCCAAACATGCATATTATTAGCATTAATTTAATTGAAAGGCTTTTTTTTCTTTTTTTTTTTTGAGTTTCAATTTTTTTTCTCCTTCCTTCCATTCCTCTCTTCCCAAGATGGCAAATAGTCTGATATAGGTTATACTTGTGCAATCATGTAAACATATTTCCATATTAGTCATGTTGTGAAAGAAGAAACACAGAACCAAAGGGAAAAGCCATGAAAAACAAACAAAAAAAAGTGAAAATAGTATGCTTCATTCTACATTCAAACTCTATAGTTCTTTTTCTGGATGTGATTTTCCATCCCAAGTCTATTGGAATGTCTTGGAACGCTATATTACTAAGAGAAGCTAAGTCAGTCATAGATGATTATCACAGTCTTCTTGTTTGCATGTACAATGTTCTCTTGGTTCTTTTTGTTTCACTTAGCATTGGTTCATGTAAGAGTTTCCAGGCTTTTCTGAAATCAGCCTGCTCATTTCTAACACAACAATAATATTCCATCACATATACCATAATTTATTCAGCCATTCTCCAATAGGCATCTGCTCAATTTTCAATTCCTTGCTTTTTAGCTCTTTGGACTTAGTTCCAAATTGCTCTTCAGAATGGTTGGATTAGTTCACAATTCACCAACAATATATTAGTGTCTCAGTTTTTCCACATCCCCGCCAATATTTATCATTATCTTTTCTTATCATCTTAGCCAATCTGAGAGATGTGAGATGGTACCTCAGAATTAGTTTAATTTGTATTTGTATTTTTCAATTGGGGAATGATTTGTATCACAAATTTGATGATTTATGATTTTAAAATATATAGGGGGCAGCTAGGTGGCACAGTGGATAGAGTACCAGCCTTGAAGTCAGGAGTCTCTGATAGTTGTTGTTGGTAGCTGCAATATCATTGAGTAAAACCACTTTTCGTATTTTATTATGATATATACAACTAGTAATTTAAACAAGTGATATGACATTCAATGCAATTGGTTATAACTAACTACATTACCGATTGCAGTGCACTGGGCTGGAGTGAAACAATCAAGAGTCCCACAGAAAATCATTTCAGTTCAAGGAGTTATCTAGAGTTCTAGAGTTTGGAGAGCCGAGAACTTAGAATACAGTTATACTGTCATTAGGAGGCAAGGAGAAGAGCAGTCATTAAAGGTAACAGAAGGTAAAGAGGGAGGCAGGAGAAGACTTACTATAGAACAGTGTCATAACAAACTTGCAAAGATTTGAAGGGGAAAGAATCATGCTCAGTGGTCCTAAATGTGTCACAACAAAGCAGGAGAGAAATCAGGACTTTAGATTTGGCTGAAAATGCTCCATGGTTATCCTGGGAATGAGTTGGAAGCCTATCACTGAATCGACAGTTTTTGGTCACTACACTGAAACAGAAGGTGTATCATAAATCTCCTTTTACAGAAGTTTGGCAGGACAGTAAAAGAGAGTAAATTGTCCTGCATGATTTTATAAAGATCAGGGAGACATATACATTTTTGAAGGTCAGCCTTAGGGAAGAGGACATTAAGAGAGATAGTGGGATGGGGGAAGGGCAAGAGAAAGTAGGGGGGAAAGAGAGAGGAAGATGGAAAGGGAGAGGGAGGGATGGAGAGACAGAGACAGAGAAAGGAGGGTTAAGAGGGAAGAAATGGGAAGAAAGGGGGATTAGGGAAGAGTAAAAGCCGGTCCTTGTAACTGACTTTTAAGATCACCCACACACAGAGTTAAGTCTGTATGATGACACAGTGATAGTGGTCTTAATGGTTTTTTTCTCTAGATATCATTTTTTAAAAGGTTATTTATGAATTTAAAACATTTGTGGTATTAGGTATATATTATGTATATTATAACATACAGGGTAGCTAGAGGACGTCATTGTGCCCAGAACGTGGGGCCTGCTATCAGAAAGATTCCTCTCCCTAAGTTCAAATGTGGCCCGAGACACTCAGATGTATGACCCTAGCCAAGTCACAACTCTGTCTGCCCCAGTTCCTCATCTGCAAAATGAGCTGGAGAAGAAAATGGCAAAATTCTCTGGTATCTTTGCCAAGAATACCCCAAATAGGGTCATGAAGAGTCAGACTCAACTATAACAGCAATAGAAACATACACTATATTCATATTGCTACAAAATCCATGTGTCCTGTGATTTGGCTCTTAGGACCAACAGATGGTAATAAGGCAGCCCATGAGAGGACAGTTAGGAAAAATAGTTAAAATGTGATGACGTTAAAAAGAGCTGTGATGAATAAAATGCATTTGAATTTAACAAAAAGCAAAAACTTTTCAGCCAATGTATATGTACATAGCAACTTTATATATAGTTTTTAAAAAAATTATGTGCAATTTTTTATTTTTAAAAGAAATTTCATTTTAGGATTTTTGGCTTAGTTTGGAATGAAACTATTAAGATCAATGTGGTTCATACAGGTATAGGTTCATACAGCAGTGTAGCAAAACTCTTCAGTTAAATTTGTGGTAAAGCATATTTTCAGTAGGTAAATCATGCTTTCCTTTTAATTTTAATTTTAAAATTAGAAAGGTTTTGCAGAGAAAAAAGATAGCTCCTATATAAGAGTAAAATCATACTTCCTCTTAAACTTAAGAAAGCTCTTAGGATTCTCTATGGATTTAACTCTTTGATTTCACACTATTCAGTATGCAGGCATTTAATTGTCAGGAAAGATTAGCTCCTTCCTTACTTTTCTGAGAAGCAGTTTTTTGAACAAAGGAAATTTAGAGTTTAAGTCCCTTTCAGAAGAGTAAATTTCCTTTGAATGTCATATGCTCTTTGAGTGGTTCTCCAACTTTCACATTCCTTCCCTTTGACCTTTCCTAAATGAGATTTTTCTGTAATGTATGACACTTCATTATCTCTGCCTTGAAGTACTCTTGGTTCCTTGGGCTTCTATTTGCCTTTCTCACTTTTCAGCCTGGGCAAGTCATTTGGTTCATTTTTATTTCATGTTTCCCTACATTTTGATATTCCAGCCACTTTTTCTCTCTTTATATTACTTTGGTGATTTTATGGATTCAATTACTATTTCTGAGGAGATACTTCTATATATTTAAAGCTGGTTTTTGTCCAAAGCTTTTGGCTTACCATTTCCAACTGTCCTTCCAGAGGCTTGTACCTAAAACTCATCATGTTTGAAACAATTCCTCCATGCCACCTCCTTCCTCCAATAAAACTTGTCCCTTTTCCAAATTTTCTATTTCCTTCTTCCAAAAAATATTTTTAATAGTATTTTATTTTTCCAAATACATATAGAGCATTCATTTTTGTAAGACTTTTTGTTCCAATTTTTTTCTCCTTCTCCTTTCCTTATCGCCCTTTTCCCAAAGACAGCAAGCAATCTGATAGGTGCAGTTAGTTCTTTTATACATATTTCCATATTTGTAATGTTATACAAGAAAATTAGGTTAAAAGGAAAAATACCATGAGAAAGGAAAAAAAAACCCAAAAAAGTGAAAATATTGTGCTTTGTTCCCCATTGAGTCTCCATAGTTCTCTCTCTAGATGCAGATGGCATTTTCCATCCCAAGTCTATTGGAATTGCCTTGAATCACTGAATTGTTGAAAAAGAGCCAAGTTCATAATTGCATAATCTTCTTGTTGCCATGTACAATGCTCTCTTGGTTCTGCTCATTTCACGGAGCATCAGTTCATGTAAGTTTCTCCAGGCTTTTCTGAAATTATCCTGCTGATCATTTCTTATATAAGAAGAAAAATACTCCATTACATTTATATATCATAACTTATTCCAGTTGATGGACATCCACTCAGTTCCCAATTTCTTGCCACTACAAAAAGAGCTGCTACAAACAAAAAAAAAAAGTTGTTATTCTTTAACATTAAGAAATTTTTGAGTTTCAAATTCTCTTCCTCCAACCCCTCATCTACCTCTTGAAAAGGCAACCATTGTATACATTATTTATGTGACATCATGCAAAACATTTACGTGTTAGCCATATTGTGAAAAAAAGCAAGAAAAATAAAGTGAGAATTTGCACTCAATTCATCAGTTCTTTCACTGGAGGTGGATTCTTTCATCATACATACTTTGGATCTTGGATCATTGTATTGATTGGAGTAGCTAAGTCTGTCACAATTGAATATTGTGACAGTATTGCTGTTACTGTGTACAATGATTTCCTGATTTTGCTCATTTGACTTTGCATCAGTTCATGTAGATCTATCTTCCCAGGTTTTTCTGAAGCCATTCTGCTTGTTTATTATAGTATAGTGGTATTCCATCATAATCTTACACACAACTTGTTCAATCAACATAAGCAGCTCCTCAATTTACAATTCTTTGCCACCAGAAGAAGCTGGTTCTTTTCCTCATTCTTTGATCTTCCTTTTTTCTTTATATCCAGTTATTTAGGCTTGGTTCTTCCCTCTCACTTTGCCCATCTGTTGTAAATTTTAAAGACTTGTCACTTCTATCTCCAAAACAATCTGATACAGAGGAAAGAGCAGCGGCTTGAACTAAATATCCTTATTGCATGAGCTCTGTGTACTTTCCTGAAAAATTTAAATATTATTTTAATTAAAACAGAATACCGAGCTCTTCCATAGCAGATTTTTACTACTTCAAAAGTTTGCTGTGTGCATTTGACATTATGTATACAGTTTGTTAGACTATCAGCTGCCGAATTTAACCTTCATTGGTTCTTAATATACAAAGTATTGAAAACAATTTTAGTTCTAATCTGCTAATTATTAAAACTATACTAAATAAGCATCTTTAGAAAAAACTATTTAAAATACTGTGTTAAGATATTAACATCATTACATCATCACATAATTTGTTTAATTAATACTTTTGGAACAGTTGTGGGATTTATGAAATGATACCAGGTCCTTCTCCAGTTTTGATCACTTTAGTTACCTTTGTTACCTTGATTTCTGCTTAGTAGAAAATCTCTCCTAAACTCTCTTTGTCTTCTACTTCAGTTGATTCCACCGATCCAGTATGTCTCATAGGTACAGGAGTAGAAATATCCATGGCTGATATGTCCCATGTCCTTGACAAATTACTAAGGTTTCCTTGATAATTCTAAAATTTTAAATCTACAGATTTTTATCCTGAAAGTTTTAAAATAGATTTTTGAGGGATAAATTATACAAAGAAGCATAGATTAGTTTTCCCCCAGGGTTCATAAACCTCCTTTATTCTTTAAAGACTGTTGCACTGTCCTTATCAAATAATATTCTCTGCATGTTATATCTTGGTTATGGACTTTCAGAAGGAAGATTTGAAATTGGGAAACTAATTTAAAAAAATAATACCACTGATTAAATTTAATTTTAATTACAGGAAATTGCTAGAGGAGAATCCTAATGGAATTATACTTAGTTCAGATGATTTTTTTTACAAAAATGGACAATATCAATTTGATGGAAATTTATTGGGTGAAGCACACGAATGGAATCAGAAACGAGGTAAGATGCAAGGATATTAGATGCATGGTCATATTAAAATTAATTTAAAGGAAAGAGCTATTGTCATTTATACATTGAAGCATCTGGTACGGGTAAAGGAAATGTTTGCCTATATTTTTATTATGTTGCATAAAGCAAGATGTATGTAGACAAACATAGCTTTAGTTGCTTTGTTGCTAGAACTCCCAGAAAATATATTTCTGGTATAATCAGACCGGCCAGTCATGTCAGTATCCCCTAGTTAGTGGATCAGAGTCTTTAACAGAATTATCAGCCAACCTAATCTTTTAAAAGAATCTTTTTAACATTAGCTAAAGATAAGGTAACTTTTGTTAGAATAGGTTTATTTCTTTTTTTTTTTTTTTTAATAATAGCGTTTTAATTTTTCAAAATACATGCAAAGTTAGTTTTTAACATTCACCCTTGCAAAATCTTGTGTTCCATATTTTTCTCTCTTCTTTCCACCTGCCTCCCCTAGATAGTAAGTAATCCAATATATATTAAACATGTGCAATTCTTCTATACATTTTTCCACATTTATCATGTTGCATAAGAAAAATCTGATCAAAAAGAAAAAATAAGAAAGGGAAAAAAGCAAACAAACAATAACAAAAAAGATGAAAATACTGTTTTGTAAACCACCTTCAGTTCCCACAGTGATCTCTCTGGGTACAGATGGCTCTCTCCATCACAAGTCTATTGGAACTGACCTGAATCATCTTGCTGTTGAAAAGAGCCATGTCCATCAGAATTGATCGTCACATAATCTTGTTGCTGTATACAATGATTCTACTCACTTCACTCAGCATCAGTTCATATAAGTCTCTCCAGGCCTTTCTGAAATCAGCCTGCTGGTCATTTCTTATAGAAATATATATATATATAGAAATATAATAATATTCATATAGCGTAATTTATTCAGCCATTCCCCAACTGATAGGCATCCACTCAACTTCCAGTTTTTAGCCATTATAAAAAGAGCTGCAACAAACATTTTTGCAGATGTGGGTCTTTTTTCTGTAATAGGTTCATTTTTTTGAGCACAAATTTCCTAGCTATATTAAGTCATTGAAGGATTAATTTTTAAGATATTTTTCTGTACTATATGGGAAAATTGTTATTTCTTTGGAGATGTTGTAAACAAGTTTAGAAATCTATTTTGGCCTTGAGGCAAGTCCCTGTAGAGGAAGTGTTTTCGTTTGCTTTCTTGACTGTCTCTTGAAAAAAGTAAAACTAGAATGTGAAAGCACCTATGTAAAATAAAAAAAAAAATCAAATGAAAGGAAAACTTTTAAAACTCCAAATTCTTTAATCTTAAACTGTATCTGGGTTTTTAAAAGGATCAATGTCCTGTGATCCTCTAAACTTAGATTGATATGTATAAAAAAGCTATATATATGACATTTGTGATATATGTAGATCTTATTTGGTTTTAAGTAAAAAATTCTTAAAGCATTTATTTTCTTTTGATTGGTATTTTGGCATTTTATGCAATTTTTACATTAAAGATAAGTTAGATTATGTAACACTTAAAATGTTTTTGTAGTTTTGTTTTCATTTAAAATTTTCTTTACACTCAAATTTATTGTTAATCTTGAGTGGATCAGTATAGCATTAGATATTTCCAGTATTTCAATTTTACTTAAAAAAATTCATGATACTGAATGTCTGCTTGCTAAAAGATTATTCTGTTTTTCATAACAATGTATCTTTCAGCTAAAGAAGCATTAGAGAAGAAGGTTTCTCCTATAATAATAGATAATACAAATCTACAGGCATGGGAGATGAAGCCGTATATAATTATGGTTAGTATCATAATTTATTAAAGGTCTATGATAGCAGGATTGATGATTACTGCTTTTGCATATTCTCCCTCCTTCCTTTACCCAAACTCTTTTGATGAATGGATAGGTCGTGTGCTTGGCTTCTGAATACCTGAGTTACAGTTAGTTTGTGACATTTGGCAAGTCATCTTAACAGTTCTGAGCTTCAGTTTTTTTTTTTTTTTTTTTTTTTGTTAAAAGGAGAGAATAAAACTTTTGCCACCACTCTCATGGGGTGGTTGTGAGAATCAAATGAGAGAAGTATATGCTACTGCTTTGTAATCATAAAATAGTATAAGGTATTTTTTGTTTAAGGCCTTTCCCACTATTCTAAAATTTCCCTTGTGTGCCTTATTTTTACTAATTTGAATATTTTTTTCAACTTTCTCACGTCTGAGAAAATAATTTTTCTTAGAAAAGTCCTTTGAATACAGTTGGGTCTTGATTTATAAGTAAAGACAGTGTTAAACTGTGGTAGTTGATGCTTAGAACTTGACTCTCTGGGCAAGATCTTTTTGGAGGAGTCTTCACCCTGGGAAGGAATATAATTTCTTTCTTTTCCTTCCTTTGATACCCTGCAGATATTCACTGGTTTCAGAGTGCTCTCACTTTCAGAGAGAAATACCTTGAGAAATGATTTCTTCCCTGTTGGCTCAACTGAACTATGTCATTGTATAAATGGATGATTCTTTTAATTTCTTTTTAATTTGATTTTTCTCCAGATATATTTTTTGTCCCTCTTTTTATTAAATTTCCTTTGCAGATTTTTGTAGTGTTCCCTTTCCATCCTCTGTACAGTTATCACTTGCATATAATGACTTTCCTCATTATGGTTTCAATATATCAGGAGTTGGCCTAAGTAGTAAATTAAAAGGGAATTTTGGGGACATTTTATGCTTAGGCCAGCAGATGGCACAGAAAAAGTTTAGAAACTCAGAAATGCATAAAATCGATGTATAGTATTGTATAGTATCAACATATTTTATCTTTTAATACCAGAATAATTCAGCCTTCTCTGTTATTTTTGCCCAGATTTTCTAGATCATGGTGGTTGATCTAACCTCTAATTCCAGCGATATGGAAGGGATAACAATTAAAACTACATTGGTTCCCTGGTCTATCCCTTCTCTACTTATCTGTCCACCATAGGGTTGTCACTTGAGACGCTTGATTTTTGGAATGACCATTGTTGCAGGGACTTTGTTTATTTCTATCCCATGTTTGGCCCCAAGGTTTTTGAATATATGGGGGTTTGGAATTAAATGGAAAGAGTCCACTAACTTGTAGAGAATTGAGATGAACAGAGTACATTTTTCTGTGCTTTGGGCAGTTGGGAAAAGCCTTCTTGTACAGCAAAGTTTCTTGTAAAATTGCGGTTTGTTTTTGTTTTTTCTGGACTAGTCCATTTTTAGAATTTATCACCTAAGAATATCATTTCTGAAGCATGTTTGAAACATTACTGCTTAGTTTTATATCTATATCATGTCATAGAATTTTAGATTTGAAAATTACGATAGAGATAACACTGTTAACATTGAATTGTAAACTTTTAGAAATAAACATTTATATTTGCTTTTATTTAGTCACAAAAGCATAAATATAAAGTTCACTTCCGGGAACCGGACACATGGTGGAAATTTAAACCAAAGGAACTTGCAAGGTAAAAACTCTTTTTGTTTCTCTCATGGTATTAACAATAAGTCCCTTTTGATACAAATGAGTGAATCCAACCTAACTAGACTCCTATTGCTTTTCTTAAAAACGGTAAATTATGTTTTTGTGTTCAATATCCTTCTAGTTTTGAATAAGTTCGCTATATTGTTGTCTTTTAATTTAGTAGGCAGAATAAAGAATAGCCAGTATTACATACAAGCAATGTTTTGTTACATTGAGAATAGCAAAAATATACTCTTTAGCTATTTATCTTTTTTGTTTGCTCTCTTTTCTTTGTTTTTTTCTGCAAAAATTGAGTATACCTTTTAGTTATTTATCTTTGTTTGCTTTTCTTTCTTTTTTCTTTGTTTCTTTTTCTTTCTCTTTTAATTTTTATTTTCTCCAGTTACATGTTAAAAACACCTTTTTTTGGTTATACATGTATATTCATTTTTTAGTAGAGGTAACAATTGACTGATCACAGTGTCTGTCCAATTTGATCCACTCTGTGTCTTGCATCTTGCCATGTTTTCTAATGTCTTTTATCTATTTTCTACCTTTCACAATTATTTTTAACTAGAATTTACCTGAATAAGGAGGACATCGAATATGAATTGTCCAAGGGCCATGTACTGTCTTAGTGGTGTGCCCTGGCATACTTTTAGTATTCTTTTCCATTTCAAGATTTTAAAAATTAAATCTTCTAGATTATTTTTGCTATTATACTTGATGTGCATGGATAATTGAGAACTAAGTTGTCATTTCAGATTGAATCAAAGTATGTCATGATTTGTACAGGTGTTTCTTCTTATTTAGGAAAACATTTCAGAAAATTTTCCTATAAGGCAAATTTTATTTGAAAGAATTTTCCATGGATGTCTTTGAGTATCACTTTGGACAAGAAACTCAGTCCTCGTTTTCCTCATGTGGTCTCAAAAGTCCTTCCAAGCTGTATTTATGCTTATAAAAATACCTATATGTCTCTATAGAGCTATAATCTATGATCCTGTATCCAGATATACTTTCACTAATTGTGTGCAAGTGATGACAAGAAATGGTAATGAAGTATTAAAAGTGTCAGTCCTTCCTCAGCTGGGAAGGTTTTGATCATATGCTAATCTTGTTGAGGACCAACTCAGCTAAGCTCATCCTGCCAGAGGATTGCTTACCTGATGGTGAAATTTTTAGTTCAGAGCACTTAAAAGAAAAAGAGAGAGAGAGAGAGAGTGTGTGTGTGTGTGTGTGTGTGTGTGTGTGTGTGGTGTAGTGTATATGTTTTTGGGGGGTAGTGGGCTTGATTTGTTTTAGTGATAGAAGTATTCACATGGATCGTGAAGTCATGGATTTTTGACATGTTGCAGGCATACATAATGAAGGAGAAAATCACTGACTAATAATAGTAATAGTGAGTCTAAAAGTATTTTAATATACTTGAGGTGAATTGTGTTATTAAGTGTACTTATTATTATAGATGACAATCTATACAGCCTTCTCATCCTGTACATATTGTCAACATATTAACAATATTTAAAATATTGGTCTTTTTGGAGTTTAATTGTAATACATAATGCTAAATGAAACCATACAGTCTAGTTGGTGTCAGAAAAGTATCTTCGTGACAATATTTTTCAAATAGATTTTTATCTATGATTCATCTATACCTGAAAAGACTTAAAGCAAAATAAAAACGTAAAGTTTGTGAAAGCATTTGGAAATGATGCTGGCCAAGAAATGTGGTCTTTGCCAATTTTTTCTGAGTCATAAGTATTTATGTATTTGGAGAAGCCTTGCTAAACCAGTAAGAAAGAATATAATACCATCAGAAATCCTGAATTAAAGGGAAAATAAGTGAGAATTGAGTTGGACAAATTCACAATGAATAATATCGTTTTGGTTTTTTTAGAACAAAAATTGCCCATCTTCATAATGCTTGGCTGAAAAGTTGTGTTTTCTTTTGTTCTTTTACATTCTCTCTTTTCTTTCTGCTCTGATTTTTATAGACGCAATATTCATGGAGTAACCAAAGAGAAAATAGTAAGAATGTTGGAACACTATGAACGTTATGTTTCTGTGACACATGTCCTGGATTCTTCAGTTCCAGATAGATCAGAACATCGTGAGTTAAGTGAAACTTCTTGTCAAGATGAAAATATTAGGTAGGTTGAAACTTCTTGTGTACTTGGAAACCAAATTAAGTAAATTATGTTTTTTTGTTTGTTTTTTAAATAAAAGATTGTTTTAAATTTACCCTCTTTCTTCCTTCCCTGCTCCCATCTCCAATCTTCTTGGGTAGGTTGAGTTATTTTCCATTGAGGATCCTTAAAATATAGTAGATATTTATTGTCGTTAGCCCAAATGGAATAGAGGGATTGGAATATGCCATAATGGACAGGCAGTTGGTTGGACAGGGTTGACAGCATCAGTGTATTGCTTATTAATTTTTTAATTAATTAATTTCCTATTTGTCCTAGGATTTATACAAAGTAGCATGGTCATTGCTTTTTAGACAGACCAATGACAACAGAAATTTATACAAAGAACAGACAATCAGTTGAAATAATCAGTGAATTAGATAAAGAAGTACATAAAGAGAAGAATCTTTTCAGCGTTAATGATAGCTGTGTGGGAGTTGGAAATTTCAATTAGGTTCTCACAACATGAGTATTTTAATGTCCAAAAAAACATTTATAGAAGTAAGTTGTCTATGAAATGATGAGGTTTGGATATGTCCAACTTAGCTCTCTTTTTTTTTCCCTTCTCTTTCTTTGGGCTGCTTTCTTTTAAATGGGATTGAGGATATGGGAGATGGAATTCAGATTTAATGTGGTCATTCCTTCAGTGCCCTGTGTCCCCTTGTGCACTTCCTGAAATAGTGCTTTTTGAAGCATTGAAGCCTACCTTTCCCCCATTATCACTCCTTTTTCACCACAGGATGCCCTTATTCTATACTTAAGAGAGAAGACTGTATCTTCACCTATTACCTCCAGAAATCTTTCCCTCTTTTTTCCATTCCTTCTTCTGCCTTTGATCTTGTGTTCTTCTGGAGCTTGTTCCTCCCTTGACCTCCCAGCAATCTTTAATCTCTCTCTTCCGCCTGGCTGTATTCTAGGACATACTCCCTCCTCATTTTTGCTTCTCAGAGCTTGGCTCAGGGGTCTCCCTAAGGAGGTCTTCCTGATCCTCTTGGTTACTTTGTGTATGTTTTGTACTATCTTGAAGTTCTTTTGATTGAATGAAAGCTTCTTGGGGACAAAGACTATTTAATATTTTTCTTTGTAGCTCCAGTGCCTAGCATAATTTGCTACATAGCAAGTGCTTAATAAATGTTTGTTTTTCCTTTTTCTTCTCATTATGCTTCTCCCATAGTTTAAATCTAACATCTATTCATATATCTTTTCTACTTTTCAGTGCTAAATACCTGGAGTGCTAAATTACTCTGTTGTCATTTCCTCACAACGCACTCAGTTCTCAACCCTGTCCTGCTAAAACTTGTTCTTTCCAATTTTACCAACCACATCTGGACTGATAGCTCCGTTTTTCTCTCAGGACCGAGCTTCCTTCAAAGCTGTTGTAATATATGATGCTCGTGACCACCCCTCCTGCTGGAGAGCCTCTTGTTGGACTTGTCTCCTTTTCTAGGCCTGCCTAGTCAGAGCTTACTCATCAGCTGCCCCCTAACTATAGGGAGCTCTTTGCAATCTCTTTTATTCCAGTGGCTTCATTGATCCTTCCTCTCCAGATGATTGTGTGAACTCCAGGCCCCTAGCACCACCTGTCTGCTGGACACCTGCCCCAGACATCCCATCAATACCTCAGACTTAGTTCATTGCTTCCAGTTCTACCCCCTTGTTTATCCTTGTCCATTTTGTTTAGGGAAAAGTCTTGTGTTTGTCTTTGGCCCCTTCCTCCCTCCCCCTTCTCCCAGTTCAGTCAATTGCTATCCCCAGTTGTCCTTCCATACTAAGTAGCCTCTCTCCCTTTTCTCTCCATGTAGACTTTTTTTCCCCTATGTTAGGCCTTCACCATTCAATTTGAGCCCTGCATGTCAATGGTTCCTTTCTGTTTCTAGTGCCTTTCCTTTTGACAGTTTCCCACGTACTTTATATCTTTTGTGAATGTGAGTGCTTCCTCTGTTAAAACTGTATTTTATGCCTGCTATCCTTAGACCTCTTTGGAGTGTCTGCTTAACATGGTACCTGAATCTTCCTCTAGATCAAAGTTTCTTCAACTGTGGACTATGGCCCCATATGGGACTGTGTAACTGAATGTGGAGGTTATAAAATTATGCTTTATTATCAGTAGATGTTTGATATATATACTATTTTATATATCTCTGTGCCTAAGATTGCATAAAAATTTCTCAGGTGAAAAGGCTTGTGTGTGGGAAAAGTTTAAGAATCTGTGCTCTAGATACCAATATCAGTGTGGCACAAAGACTGCCTCTTTTCTCTCTCTCTTTCACTTTAAAATTAGCCTAACTTTTCTTCTGGTCATCCATGTCTTAGATGGCACATTTTGACATTTATTTTGTTTTTGATTGTTCTATCTGGTCCAATCCCAGCATCCTTGTATCTCTCTTGTACCCCCCCCCCCTTTTTTCCCCCCTTGGCAAGGCACTTGGGGTTAAGTGCCTTGACAAGGGTCATATTGTGAAGTGTTTGAGGTCTGCCTGATTCCATTGTGCCATTTAGCTGTCCCTCTCCATTACTTTTTAAGAGTCATTATTTAACATTATTTTTAGGAATCTTTGTTGGCTCAGGGCCCATTCAGTATCACCAAAAGAATATTCTTGTTTGAGAAATGGGCTTTAAGGCCTTCAACCAGGTGAAGGCCTTTGTGATTGCTGACTACCATAATTCATTCTTCTCACTATCTCAAAACAGAAAAAATGTACAAAGTAAAGTAATTTCAAGTATAAGATCAAGAAAACATGTTAAGAAAAGCTTTCCTACAAAATTAATCTAAAAAGAGCAACAGAAGGCAACTTAACTGACCCATATTTTGAACATTGATTACCTTTCTTGGAAATGATCTTTGCTGACCCCTTTAGGGAAAACATTTTACTTGCCCAACCCTGTGATGGCAAAATGGACAGCCACAGTGGAAAGGGACCCAGGAGCTAGAGGTAGTCTTTAAGTGCCACCTTTTGCACAAAGCCTTTACTCAGCCCTTTACTCACTAATGACATGCTTTCCATATTCTCTATTTAGCTCCTTAATATTTATTTGTATTTTCCATACATTTGTATATAACTTGTTTCCCCCATTAGAATTACAATTACATCATTACAGTATTCTGAGTATAAACCAATCATTATATCACTAAGGCAGTCATGCTGAATTAGAGAACTCACATGCTAGACTAGATAACCATTGTCTTATCAATTCTACTGAGTTAACACCTTTTAATAATGTCCTCTAAAACCAAGAACTATTTGAAGAGTTAATATTTGTAATTTTATATATGTGTGTGTGTATTTAGGATAGATAGATAACTTAAAAGTTTATAGAATGCCTTAAAAATATCTTATTTGATCCTTGTAATTCTGGGAGGAAGGTGCTATTATGCTCATTTTACAGATGAGCAGGCTGAGGGAGGCAGAAACAACTTGCCCAGTTACTTAAATAGCCAGTTAATGAATGTGGATTTAACTTGGGTTTCTGTGATTCCAGGGCTTTTGTTCTTTTCATTGCATCACCTAACTAATTCTCAGATAAGTCATTGAGGCATATGAACAATATTTTTCAAAATTTGGAGCTGAAAAGTGCCCTAAGAGCCATCAAATCCAACCCCATTATTTTAAAGATAATGAAACTGAAGCAAGTCATGGTTAAGTGACTTCCACAGGGTCATACAGATAGTGGTTTTCAGGTTGAGAGTATAGGATTTTCTTACTCTAGTTCTTAACTTCTGTTTACTGTACTACCAGCTGCATCATTATCCATTTAAAATATCCCTACCAATTTAACAGATCTATGGACTGGCTATCCACCATTTGTCATTTGTCAGTTGGTTGCCATTCTTCATTCACTTGCTTATTCCTTTGTGGATAGTAAGTCTGAACTCTTTTCAATGATAGTGGATCTTGTTTAAGGTGTTCTCAGGCTTGATGAAGTCAACATAATGTCACCTGGATGTGCATCTGGAGATCTCATATATAATCTATTTTCCATTTAAATTCTGTGCTGATTATCTTTCATCAGGTTTAGCAAGGCTATATCTCACTACTTTATACTTTGTTTATAATTAGTGATCATCAAATAGTTATGTAGTATTCATCTTTTAAACTTGCATCTTTTCAACTGGTATAATTTTTAATTTGCATGGGAGATACTTGATTTTGTAAAATTTTAAGAACTTTCAAATCAACTATTTTTTTTTCAGATCAAGTGTGCATGATATCTTGTGTTCTCAGTACCTTTAAATTATGACAAAAATGTGGTATATTGTAAATATCATTTGAAAAAAATTCTACCCGAGCCTCCTTAAGCCCTTAAATTTGCCCTTTATATGTGATTATTCTAGTGAAATACCAACTCCTCAGCCAACATTGAAAACCTTTGACAGTGTGAATCTTAACTATTTTTTCCTATAGTCTATAGTGTTGCAGATTATTTAGACTTCTTAATCAAACATTTAATTTTTTTCTGTAAATTTGCAAAAGCTGTCCACCATGTCTGGAATACATTCCAGTCTTATTTTGCTTTGTCACAATTTTTGTAGGACAAAGCTCCAGTTACACATCCTTCATGCAGCCTTCTCTGATTAGCCTCACTAAATGCTTTCTCTCTTTTAGTCATTTTTGTCTGTGTTTTATCTCTTGGGGTAGAATATATTTGTATACCTCTCAGACAAGGATTATTTGTCTCTTATTTCTACATTCTTTATGTTTGTTTTACTTAGCATTATGCCTTGTGCAAAGTAGCTATTAGTAAATATTTATTTGATCTAATTGAATGAGGAATTCCTTCTTAGAATGTGTAATACTTATATTTATTGCTTTTCAGCCTGAAAGACTCAGATGATTATACTTGTTTGAAAGAAAGTGAACTTTCCTCATCTTTGAAGCATCCTGAAATAAGTGAAGAAAAACTTAAATTTGGGACCAATATTTCTTCATTTCAAGAAAATATGAAGTGTTTTCCTATAATAGATTTAGAAAAAGGAAAACAAGAAGTAAGTGCCATCGAACCTTATTTTCAGAAAACTGCCATTCAGGAATCTGGAGAGCATGAATTAGCGAATTCTGGAAATAAAGAAGTATTAGATGAAAATGATGCAGAGGAAGAAAATGTAGATCTATCTCCCGAAGGGCGAAGTATTAAAATAGATACTTCCAGGTCTGGAAATAATATTATGATAAATACTACTTTTAGTGAAGGAAACCAAGACACCAAACGACTTTCAAAGAAAATCAATGTTCAAAGTGAAAACTATGGATGTAGTGAAATGGCTGCTGACCCAGAACTAATAAATGAAACACAGTTCATGACACAAAACAGTTTGATTTCAGAAAAGTCCCCAAAGCATGAATTACTCAATTTTTTTGGTGATTGGCCAGTTGAGAAAACAATGGGTCAGAGGATCAAGAGGAGTAAAAAAACTGAAAAACCTTCCTCTGTACAATGTAACAGAGAGTGCTCCACACTTGAATCCTGTTTGGAAATGGGCAGCGACAGGCATGTGACTGGGGCTTCTGCCCAGCAGCAAGAACTCTCAGAGGAAAATGGAGAGCAAGGGAAGACTGCCCAAGGTAACGAGGTTCCAGAGCTTTTACACAACTGCGCTGAACATGAGATGTCTACAGAGGGCGATAAAGAGGTGCCAGAAGCACTGTTTGAGGCTGATTGGCCTTCCTCAGATTCTTTAGCTCAGAGAGAACCTAGAGCAGGACTGCCTAAGACCTGTATCAGTGAAGCTCCTCAAGAGTCTGAAAGGAGTCAGAGTCTGAGTGAGACAGCTTTAAAAGTAGCAGATGTCTTTTATGAGGTCTTGGCAGACCATGAAGATCAGAAGAACTCAACTCAGGAAAAACCTGACCTTTTATCCTGTGAACTTACCAATGAGAATAATTGTGGGCCTCCCTTGTCTCCTACTTTTACCTGTGGGGATGCTGCTCCCTCCCAAGGTGTAGAAACAAATGTTGCACCTGAATTTCCAGAAGGGAGGACTGAAGATTTATCTTTTCTCGATGTAAACAAATGGTCCCAAACTGAGCCGAAAGATTTTGCTCTTTTGTGGAAAATAGAAAAAAAGAAAATTAGCATTTCTGATTCGATCAGAGTATTAACAGGAAAATTAGATGGATTTAAGCCGAAAAATTTTAATACTAATATCAAATCAGATGTTCAAGAAATAATTCCATATAGGGTAATGTATGATAAAAGTACATATGTGGAAGAAAGTGAACTTACTAATGCTGATGAGTCTGAAAATCTAAATACTCTTTGTAAAATTTTTGGTTCTTTTTCATCTGAAGCACTGAAAGACTTGTATGAACGGTGCAACAAGGACATTATTTGGGCAACAAGCCTTTTGTTGGATTCTGAAGCAAAGTTATGTGAAGAGAATGAGGAAGAAAGTTTTCCAGAATCGGATGATGATACACAAATCGAGCAATTTGATGTAAGTGCATATTTGAAGGAGATTATCAGCCATGGAGGGACTTCCAGTTCCAGTATACCAAAAAATGGCCTTGGAACTGGCATGGATCACGTTGATAAACAGCTTAGCTATGATGAAGACAGTAAAATCCCTGGAAGAGCAGACATAAAAGATATAAATACCGAGAAATCAGAATTAGTAACAAGTATTTTATCTAGTATTGTCAGAGAAGTAAGATATACCCATGAATTGCCTTCTAGCAGCAAGCAGACAAAACTTTCTGATTCAGATAACATTGAACGATCAGTTTTAGATATTTCAAAAAATAACTTAAATGATATAAACTTTAAAAAAATGAATGAAATAGATGGGGAATCTTTAGCCACAGAGTTTGGTTCATGTTCTTTACAGGTTTTGCCTGATATTTTCAAAACTACGTCTGATACTTTAAATGAAGAAACTGGCATTATTGAATATTTTGAAGGAAAGAAAAATGAAAATCTTACAAAAAATGATAAGAAATTTCAGGCGCTTACAGAGGGATATATTGACGATGATAAGCCAGAAATGGAAAAAATTTTATGTGCCAAATCACCAGCCAATTTGGGAGGAGGAATTAACGAGGCAAGTAAAGTGCCTCACTGTGAAGGTGACAAAGCTGAGATTTTGAATTCCACCCCAACGAAACCTAAACCCATGAATATAGACTGTCTGGAGTTGGCATTACCTCCTGAATTGGCCTTCCAGCTCAGTGAATTATTTGGCCCTGTTGGCATTGATTCAGGTAAGAAATACACAGGCGTATGTGTCCTTAGAGATAGATTGTCTTTTGGCCATATTGTTAAATTTTGAAAATATTTATTCTAGTTTCAAAAATGGAAAGGTTAATTTTAGTGTTTCTTAACTTGATATTTTTAAAATTGCTTTTATATTGTGGAGAATTTAAAAAACAATAATTTGCTAGAACTTTGAAATAAATGACAGGCATTATATGTTAAAGGATAAAGATCTGACCTCAGAACCAAGAACTCCTGGGTTTAGCTTTTCTTCTGACAATTTAACCTGTGGTTTACTCAGTTCTCTTAAGACACTGAAGAAATGACGCCAAACCTCACTGGTAAAAAGAATTAATTCCCTACATAGAATCATCATAATTTGTGTGATTCGTGTCAGTTACCTATAATAGATAATTCTCTGTTGTTTGGTTTACGCTAAGGCAGAACTTTGTTTTTGATGCTTGAACTACTTACTTAACCTTTTAGTTTTTAAGGCTGCTCTGTGTCAACAGGCCAACAGCAAAGTGTGAAATGCAAAACATTTACTTAGACTTGGAATAAAAATTTAAGATTAAAAAAACGCTAGGCAATAGATGGGAAATAAGGGCAGTTGTATAAATGTTAACAAAAATATAGGAAATTTTTTAGCATATGGGAAAGCTGACAGTCTTAATAATACCTTAAGTAGTCTTAAAGTCTACACCAAGCTTATGATTCACAGGTAGTAGTCACTGACTCATTACTAGTTTGACATGGTTTTTAAGGGGAAAATAATTAGTGTTTTCTTTTTTTCTTTTTTTTCTCCAAAAGGGTCTCTAACAGTTGAGGATTGCGTGGTTCATATAGATCTGAATCTGGCTAAAGTGATTCATGAGAAATGGAAAGACTCTATTATGGTTGGTAGGCTTCTTTCTTATGGACAGTTAATTTTCTATCTGTTTTGACTCTTTAGTTTCCATTCATTTTTATAAAATGACACATTGTAGATTAGGCATGAAAGAACACATATCTAGTCTACTGATTTTTCAGAGATGAATCAACATTTTGCTACCAAGACTTTCAGAGATGTTTTTTCTCTTATAAGAATGTATTGGCTAGTTGATACCTTTAGCTCCACATCTTGTCATTTTATTTCCTTAGGGAAAGAAAAAGGAGCAGTTTGTTACTTTTACCATTGAAATTCACAAAGAACAATTAATCAAATTTAAAAATATAATACTTAAAAATTCACCAGAATAGCCATATAAATGGAAAGTATCTTTAGCATTATTTTTAAAATCATTTATTATATAGTTATTTATATACATTTTTAAAAATCTTTTGCTCTTTTTGTGAGGTTGCTTCTTAAATGAATAAAGCTTTGTTTTATCCAGAGTCTAATAGAGATTATGTGAGGAAAATCTCATGTTTATTTTCATTGATGTGTTCTTTCATCCCCGAATTTTCTTTAGGAGAGACAAAAACAAGATGAAATATCACGTGCTCTGCGTACTAGAGGTAAAACATTTTTATCAGTATAGTTCTTAAATTGCAATTCTCTTATGAATTAAAAGAAATTGAAAAATCATAATTTAAATAATATTTCATCTTCATAATTACTAATTAGGGTTTTTTCAGAAACATTAAAAGTCAAATAAAATATTTTTTAAAAGGAATTTTAAACTATCTTGAATGATGGTGGAGATTCCATTATTCATAAAACTAGAGAGACACTTAACATTCTGTTATTAAAATTCTGGTTTTACCTTGATAGTAATTAGATTTACCTCTTGGCAGAAAAGATGTCAAGATTAAAAGAACAATATCTTGTCATAAATAATACAAGTCTTTAATTGAAAGGTGTCATGGATACAGATGTTTCATTTAATGTGCTCACTGAGAAGAACTACAAAGCAGTGTAGAGCTCCTATCAATGAGGTAACCTCACAATCCTCAAGCCTTATTTAGTTCTCAAGAAATCTTTTTTGCTGGCTCTTCCTCCTTCTCCCTCTTGGGAGCCTCGTAGCTGCTCTCCCCGTTGGTCTAGAATGTGCTTTTGCTTCATTTTTGCTCCCAGCTGCCTTTCAAGCTTAGCCTAGGTGTCCCCTCTTATGGCTTCTTTTTTAAAACTCCCTGTTAAAATGTGTTGCTTCCTTATCAGAATCTATCATATAGTTCTGTGTATAATATTGAATCTCTCCATCCTTCTCCCCTCCAAAAGTAAGCTTCTTGTTGGGAGGAGGGACTTTTTTTTTTTTTTTTTTTGTCAGTGACAGTGTGTGTACATGGTATGACCTAAATAAATGTTTGTTTTAAATTGAATTGATAGAGATAAGAACTGTCTCTTCACATTCTAGTAGAAGAGAATAAGAAAGGAACACAAGTAAATATAACAAAGTAGAATGTGAAGCAGTCTAAAGTTTTATGAAAGTTCAAAGGAAGATAGCAATTCTCAAGGGGAAGCATCCAAAGAAGGAGGGAGGTGGGCTTTTACTGCAAGGGATAGGGAGTGGTATTCTATTAGAGTGAATTTTCAGGAAATAATCATATTCATCCCTTTTATATTTCTTCAAATAAATAGGGTGTTAAAGATGGACCTGGTAACCTTTAGTAGAAATATGTTAAATTATAACTTTATATATACTAATGGTCAGCACTTGTCATAGATACCAATCTTGCATTCCCTTCCAAAGTAGATATATGTTTTTATGGATATGTTCTTATGTTTTAGAGAGCATATTCTAGAAAATTAAGCTAGAATTGCATTTTCTTTGTCAATTGTTCTTTCTGACTTTCTCTGAATTATGCTTAAATTTTGAAAAAAATCAAGCTATTTTGTTGCTTTTGAAGATACTTCTATTGTTGGACATTCAAATCCTGATACTCCGGAACAAAAATCATCTCAAAGATCTGGCAAAAAACTGCTAAAGTGTCAAAATCCATCTGAAATGCCGCTCTTCATGGATCATTGGAATATTCAGACTAAAAAAGTGTCACTGAGAGAAATAATGTCAGAAGAGATCGCCTTACAGGAAAAACATGATATGGTATGAATGAGAAATGATTTAAGCCATTATCTTAGATTGCAAGTAGGCATATGACTGTGGGACAAAAGATTTTTATCGTGATTATTAGCAATTATTTGGTCTTACAGTTTGTGGTCCCTATAAGAAATAAGAGAATAAATGAGTATTTTTTCTTTGTTGTCCATTGGCAAAGCTGGGTTTTTGACATTCTCCTTGAATATAACTTTTATGACAGCATTTCAGATTCCCAATTATTTTTAATCCTTTTATGGGGTTAAAAGAAATCTAATATTAAAGTTGTTTGAGTTGTACTTAATTCATATTTCTAGAGAAACATGGGAAGATGTTTAGGGAGAGTCAACCTAAGAATTGAATTCTTAAAATGAATTTTAATAAAGCTTTAAATCTCTTCACTTCTGAGATTAAATAAATTAAATAAAAATTATTTGAAAGTTTTCATTTTTGTTGGCACTAGTGTAATTTGAAGAGAACACAAATTCTAGCTCATGGTTTTCTTTTTCAGAATCTGAAATTTAAAAAAAAAAAATTAGATGTATGATCAACAAAGCTATGTGTTCGATATTTTTCTCCGTCCCTTCTCCTAGATGTAAGCTTCTTTCTTTCAAATTCAACATATATTTGTTAAATGACCACTATGTACATGGCATGGAGCTAAGTATTGGGAGCCAAAACACACTTCAGGAGGATATATGAAGAAAATCAAAACCAGGGACTAGAATGAAGAACTAGGGAGGGTAATTTGTGTGTGGTATTTTTCTACTGCTTTTCTTCTAGTATCTCTGTCATCTGAATTAGAAAACTAGTTTTATTTGCAACTCTATATTTGCATAGAGTTGTTTTCGTGAAACTTTACCTAGTTCATTGAGTAGGTTGTTCCTTAGTTTCAGGAATTGAGGAACCTCTGCTTTAGTTTAAAAAAAAAAAAAAAAGCAGGCTCCTTGGACACCAAGGATTACTTGTAGAAAGAGAAATGTACAGGACTGAGGGTTCAGTCCTGCCTCTGTTATCAAAGGATTTTAGTGGCTTTGGCTGAATCAGTTAACTTACTTGTGCCTCAGTTTCTTAATTGAAAGATGGTTTGGTTTCTGAGGTGACCCATCCAATTAAAAATCTACAGTCCTGTAATCTTTTCCTAGATATGTTTAGTACAGTTTGCCCCCCACTATGGTCTAATGCTTGTTCTTCCAGAGAAACACTTTCTGTGTGATAAAGAAAAAAATGTTACTTTAACATGAACAGAATTGTGTAAAGAGAACCATCATACTGATAATTGATGAAATAATGACTTTTAAATTCATTAGGAAGGTCAATAACACTAGGAACACTATGACCTAGTAACCACCTAAATGGTCATATTGTCCAAACAACTGATATTATTTTACCATGAGATTAATTTAAAAACAGCATTATAATTTGTGTTAACCTTAAACGTATAACACGTAGAAAGTTGATGGGTTTTTCTTTTTTAAATATGTATAGCTTATATAGCTCATTTGTCAGAGTAGAAAGATTATCTTTTTTTTATTCTGAAAAATAAAAAGCCAGAGAAACCCAATTCCATACCATGATTTTGCATTTCATATTAGTTTTTTATAATGTATAGTATTAGGTGTGTATGTATAATTTTCCTACATGTTACTTTCAAACTTGTTTTGCTGGTCTGTGATTACTTGGAGATCGTTCTCTTCTGTACATTTTTAAAAATGTTAATCTTAGCCATATCTTTTTGGTATGACTATTGCCAAACTCTCCTCCTCTAAAATGTACTCCCAGGTAAAAATGATTAGATAGAGGAAAAAAAAAACAGACTTTTGTATCAGATAAGCAAAATTAATCCATGCAGTAAGCCATGTCAACAAATCTAAAGATTCTTTCTGCCTTTAGGAAACATCTATTTGGGGCACTGTATAGTCATAAAGCACTTTTTTTGCTGATACTGTTTAATTTGTTAGTACACAGGATGGAATGAGGGACATTCCTGTGTTCTGTTGATTAACAAGATTGAGAAAGTTGATCTGTAAAGAGAGGGAGTCTTGATGGCTTCCTAGGATGATCCAAATGTAGTAGCATAATTTTTATATTGTTGCTTTGGAAATAAATTCAGTTTGGTAAAAATAGATATTAAAAATAGTATCTAAAAAAATAAGAGGTGGCAGGAATGGAGTGTTTCCTCACCAGGAATTCCCCACAGTGTTTATATCACAGGTCCAGCATTACTCCCTTGCTAAGAAAAGAGAAAATAAAACCTTACTGTTACTAAACCAAATTTGCTTATTTGTATATCCTACTTATTTAGGAGAATGATAAAGATTGCACAAGAATAATTGTATTTTCATATTAGTAATTATGGACATTAATCAGCAGCAAAAAATTACATTACTTTATGACAACTTCGGCTTCAGTATACTGTTCTCTTAGATCAGTGCAATTAGCAGTAAGGCTAATTTTGTGTTTTTGGTTTAGAAACAGGTACCACTTGTGTTTGAAAAAAATTGTGCTGCAAAACTGAAGGAGAAGCAACTCTTGAAGATGTTCCCAACCATTAACCAAAACTTTCTGATGGACATTTTTAAGGACAACAAGTGAGAACTAAAATATCTACAACTCATCATGTAACCAGATGTAAAAGATACATGCCTTAAAATTTTAATTTAATTGAAATGGAAATTTAGTGGAAATTTTTAATGGAAATTTTAATGTAGGGGGTAGTATAGCCAGTTCTTGAAGAAATCCTATAATGACTTACTTTATAGTATAGTATAAATTGTTAGAAAAAAATTAGATGAGTTTACATTATGTGTATGTTAATGAAAAAATATTGGGCATATAATTACCCAAAGAATATCCATTGATTTGGTAACAGCACTGTTTCTGAAAATATGATTTCAGCTTGTTAAAGATTACCTTATTAAAGGTTTGATTATTTGTAGTGATAAATTTACTTCAGTAGTTGTATTAAATGTCTTATTATTTCCAAGGTACTACTAAGTATCTGAGATACAACAATGAATTATGGCATAGTCTCTGCTCATGTCCTGCTATGGGGGAAACAATTACAGTGCAGTGCAGGGGTGGGAAAACTTTTCTGCCAAGGGCCATTTGGATATTTATAACATCATTTGTGGGCCATGCAAAATTATCAGCTTAAGAAAGCAGTGGGAGGTAGTTGTTGGCAGGTCCAGATCAAATGATTTTGTGGGATTTATATGACCCATGAGCTGGATGTTCCCTGCCCATGGTATAGGGTATAATTATAGAGTGCTATAGGAAAGTTTGTGAAAGGAGAGAACTCTTCTAGCTGGGTCAGGAAACACTTCTCCTAGGAAGGTAGCACCTAGTAGAGCCATTAAGGGAGAGTGGAGTGGAAATGTTGGGAGTACAGTTTAAGCATGGGGAGATAATCAATAAAAAGTTATATGAAGTGTGGGGTTTGGCTATTGTTTACTTGGCTTGGTTGAGCTGCAGAAGGATTCATTATCACCAACCCCACACCTTGAAAGAAATTTTTTGAGGCATCTTAGGACATGCAGGTCCAACAGCTATAGAGGTGATAGTTGCCATGGCCACATTTTCCCCTACAGATACGCCTTAGTACTGTTGTAATTTAAGTTTGTGTCAATTCCCACATAAGTAAAAGAATAAAACCCATACTTTGTGAAAAATGCTTTTTAACAACTATTTTATTTTGTTAAATGCTTTTGCTAAAGAGCAGAGCCTATTGGCTAATTCTTTAGGGAAAGCACTTTTAAAACCAAACTGCCAGTGCTAAATGGGTTGGGATATTTTAACAAAGAATAGGAAAAAGCAATAAAAGATAAGATTCTTTTGTGTCACTTTCTGAACCTTTGGCTCTGTATTAATTTATATACATGTGTTTATTTATAGTTATACTTAGTGTTTATGTTACTCTGGTTCTGCTGGTGTTTTATAGGATGAGATTTATTCTAATGCTTATTATAAGTCATATTTTCCCTTCATTGACAATATTTACATTTTAACTCCACAGCTACTGTTTAGAACAGACAGTGCAATTTCTGAATTGTGTCCTTGAAGCAGATCCTGTAAAAACTGTTGTAGCTCAAGAATTTATTCATCAAAATGAAGCTGCCTCTTCTTATAATACACCGAAGTCTAAGGAGAAGAAGGTATAGTATGGCCTGCCTTAGAGCTGATGTCAAAGTCATCAGCTTCTTTCTTTGCTATTGTAGTGAATCTATGATGTTGTCTGTGGGGAATCTGACAGATGGCAGACCAGTACTGAAACCAAAGCCTGGCCCATTGTAGTTGTCTGGCCTGATTTCAGTGTGAGTTTTCCAGAGGCAAATTTTCCTGAGGAAAGCATTGTTTGAATGCTGAGACAGACTTAGAAACAGATTAGAGAAACAGATAGAGAAAGGTTAGAGATCCTTATGCCCAAAAGATAGATTTTGTGAGGCACTTCCTTTTAATCTAAAGTGAATTTGCAATTAATCTTGTCTTCACAATTGAAGTGGAAGTGATAGGGTACACTTTAGGCAGTGGGTGACCAAAACAAAGTGTTGCCCTTTGGCCCATTGTATTTAGTAGACATCTACCAGAGATGCAGCATGAATTGTCATCACCAACCCCATACCCTGCAGCAAATGTTAGAAGAAATCTCAGGTAAAAGGAAAGGACGTCCAGGACCTAAAGTTCTGAGTTGAGAGTTACCATGGCCACATTAATTTAAAACATTTTTTATTACTATATTTGTTTTCACCTTGCCTAAATCCCCCCCCCCCCTTTTCTTCTCCAGTGTCATCCCATCTAGGAAATCATAATTTTTAGAAGAAAAATCAGCAAATTCAAATCAATGTCTTAGAAAAAAATCTAAAAATACATAGAATGTTTCACTCTGTAGGCTTTTTGTCTCTGCAGTTGAGTGAAGCAAAGTCTTTTTGTTCTTTTTGTAAGTCTGCAACATTCACTTTTGGTGTTTTTTGGTTTTGCTTTATTTCACATTAATTCATCTTAAGTCTTTCATGCTTCTCTGTATTAATATTTGTCTTTTCTTATAGCTTAACAGTAATATTCTGTTATACTTATGTACCATAGTTTAACCATTTCCCAATCAGTTTGCATCTACTTTGATTCTAGATCTTGGCTTACCACCCAGAAGTACTGCTATAAATATTTTGATATAGATGCAGATTTACTTTGTGTCAATGGTTCTTTCTAATCCTTATTTTAAAAAATCTTTTAAAAAACTATTTTCTTCTGGAAACTGAATGGATACCCATCAATTGGAGAATGGCTGAATAAATTATGGTATATGAATGCTATGAAATATTATTGTTTTGTAAGAAATGACTAGAAGGATGATTTCAGAGAGGCCTGGAGAGACTTCCAGGAATTGATTCAGCTGAGTGAAATGAACAAAACCAGGGTTATACACATGACAACAAGAAGATTATATGATGATCAATTCTGATGGGCTCTCTTCAACATTGAGATGATTCAAACCAGTTCCAATTATTCAGTGATGAAGAAAGCCAACTACACCCAGAGGGAGTACTGAGGGAACTGAGAATGGATCACAACATAGCATTCTTACTCTTGTTGTTTGCTTGCATCTTATTTTGCCGCCCCCCTCCCCCTCTCTTTTAAACTTGTTTGATTTGATCTTTCTTATGTGGCACGAAAATTGTATAAATATGTATGCATATATTGGATTTAACATATACTTCTACTATGTTTAACATGTATTAGATTACTTGTCATCTAGGGGAGGGCATGGGGGAAGGGGGTAAAAACTGGAACACAAGGTTTTGCAAGGGTTAATGTTGAAGAATTGTCCATGTGTAGGTTGTGAAAAATAAAAAGCTTTAATAAAGGAAAAAACTATTTTCTTACCCTTGTGATGATAATGAGCCTAATTATTAAACCTTTATTTGATTTATGGATCTTGTCTTTAGAACTGATAATTTTTTTTTTAAAACTTAGTAGTATCCTTTAATATGTTAAGATATATCCCCCAAATAGGACAAAAGGTATTTTAGTGACCCTCATTTTCTAATTTTCTGTGTACAATCTAGGAACTGGAAACAATCTGACTCAAAAGTTAATGTATCTTTTTCTGAGCAGAAATGTGAAAAAAGCCAAGACACATTTAGTTTTTTTTTTTGTTTGTTTTTGTTTTTGTTTTGTTTTGTTTTTTAATAGGTTTTTATTGACAAAACATATGCATGGGTAATTTTTCAACATTGACCCTTGTAAAAGTATATGTTAAATACAAAATATGTATACATATTTATACAGTTATTTTGCTGCACAAGAAAATTTGGATTTAGAAAGAAAGGTAAAAATAACCTGGGAAGAAAAACAAAAATGCAAGCAAATAATTACAGAGAGTGTAAATGCTATGTTTTAGCCATCATTTCCCAATGTTCTTTGCTGGGTGTACCTGGTTTTGTTCATTACTGATCAATTGGAACTGATTTGGGCCCTCTCATTGTTGAAAGATAACCACTTCCATCAGAATTAATTCTCATATAGTATTGTTGTTAAAGACAGTTTTTAACTAGAAGCTGTGCAGAGTCAAACTGTGTTTTCTATTTTCCTTGCTGGCTTAGATTGATTTTTTTTTTTTTTAGACAAAGAAATCCAAAGAGACAGAAGATATACCGAGTGATCCGTCCTTCCAGGATTTTGAGTACCCCAAGTATGATGACTACCGAGCAGAGGCGGTTCTTCACCAGCAAAAGAGACTGGAGTGCTATAACAAGGCAAAAGAAGCTTATCGCATGGGGAAAAAAAATGTTGCCACCTTTTATGCACAGCAGGTAAAATAGGTGTTAGTGGGCATTTTTTGGTTTGTTTTTTTTCTATTGCTATTTTCTAAAATGTCTTTTAAGCAAAATTTTTTTTTTGTATCAATTGCTTCAGACTTCTTTGAGATGAGATAGTGGGTGTATCAAGAAGAGGAAAAAGAGAGAAGGGCTCCTCCAAAAATGGAGGAGAAGCAATTTGTATAGGGGATTTGGCGAGATTCATGCTAGTAAAGTGGGTCAAAGCTTAAATACAAATTTAAGCTTCCCACAAGGGAAGGAGAATTTTGGAGAAATTGAGGAATCCTTCAAATGAAGGAGAACAATTACCAGGCTGAAATATTGGTCCAAATTCTTCTGGGTTGAAAGAGGGCCAGCATAAGAGGCAATTGGAGAAGACATAAAAAGGGAATAGAACCTGAAAAGAACGATAATGAGAGGGGCAGCTAGGTGGCGCAGTGGATAGAGCACCAGCCTTGAATTCAGGAGGACCAGATTTCAAATCTGGTCTCAGACACTTAACACTTCCTAGCTGTGTGACCCTGGGCAAGTCACTTAACCCCAGCCTCAGGGGGAAAAAAAAGAAAGAAAGATAATGAAGTAGTTCACTAGACCAGCTAGTTAAATGCTTAAGCAGATGGTTAAGTGGAACAGTTACGAATTAATTGATATCATGGGTTTGTGGGTAGGGTGAATTGGTGGGATTTATTGTGCTAGGCTTAAGGGGATCTCGTTGTGTAGCTGAGAAGTTGTTATGTTGAGATGATGTCTTATTTAGAGGTGATATTTCTGATTTAAAAAACCCTTTAACCCCTTTTCTTTTTAAGAAAGCTCAAAATTTCAACCATTATGGAGATAATAAATTTTGCTGTGACTTTTTGTATTTCTCCCTAATCTGAATGATGGTTATTTGTGTTCTAGATGTAGGATGGTCTCCTTTATGGAGAAGAAAGTGTGGAAGGGTTAGAAAACCTCTTATTCTCTTGATTGTTAGGTAGGACATTTTGTAAAGCAAATAAAAATGAGGCTTCAGTGGGCAAAAAAGGAATCTGAGGTGGAAGGGTATCCCTGAGACTTCTTGGAAAGAAATTTATGGCTGTGAATGAATACTTTTTCAGAATAAATAGCTTAGCTAAAAAATGATGAGGTGGGGGAGTATTGTAGATTGAGCAAGTGAGCTAATTCAGGAATGAGTGCAGGGAAACGTGGCATAAAGTATTTTGAAGGTCACTGAAATGGAGAAAGAAAGAAACATTTTGTCCCAGACTAAAAAAACATATCAGGGAAAATAGGACAGGTCCCACAGGATTAAAGAAAGGCATTTGTTGTCCCAGTTTTTTAAAAGAGGGAAGAAAATGGATCCAGGAAAACTACACTAGGTCTGTGAGACTTCAATTCTGGGATCATCCTAGAATGGTTCATCCAAGAGCAGGTTGGTGGACATCTAGGAAAGGAAGCAGTGATTGTGCAAGAACCAGCAGGCCATTCCAAAGTGAGCTTCATTCTCCTTTTTTTGGACAGGATCATTGAACTAGTAAATGAGAGAAAAGAGTCAACTGTGTGTGGTTTACCTGAGTCATAGATTCGTTTTCTTGCTCATTTTGTGGTGGAGATGGGGGCAGGAGGGGGGGGGGTGCGGATTCTTTTCCAGTGCCAGTGTGATGAAAGACCTGCTGTGGAGTATCTCAAGGACCTGTGTCTGTCCTGGCACTATTGAACATCTCTTCATACTTTGAGTGATCAAGTAGGTCATTTATCAGTGACTTGATAATGGGATTGCTGCTGTGCTCTTCAAATTTGCAGATAAAGTCTGCTGGAAGGGATAACTGAGAAAGAGTGACAGAATCAGGATTGAAAAAGATCTTGGCAGACAAGAGCATTAAGTCGGACTTATTAATATTAAATTCACTGGGGACAAACACAAAGTGAGCAGAAAATCATTTTCATGAGTATGTAATGGGGTGGCCAGGTTTTAGAAGACCTCCAGCTCACTCTCATGATAAAGCTGTACATTTGTATAGGGCTGTGAAATATATCAAGGGCTTTACAGGTATTTCATCCGATCTTCACACTCCTGGGAGGTAAGTGCTTTTGTTACTCCCATTTTACAGAAGAGGAAACAGAGAATAAGTGACCTGCCCAGCATCACATAGTAAGTGTCTCAGGCTGGAATTGAGTTCATACCTTCCTGATTCTTTAGTCCATCACTCTCTTAATGTGACGTTGCCTCTGGCAGCACTGATACTATCTCTGGGGGGGAGCCACTGACCTCTTCTTTTGTTGGGCCTCTGCTGTCCTTTCTGGATGACCATGTTTAAAGGACGGTGGTCAGGGGCTGAAGGAGCAGAACATGGCCAACCCAAACAAGAGGAGACTCCAAAGGCTGTGAGTGCTCCCTGTGTAAAGGGCCTTCATGTGGTGGAGCAGGCGCAAACCAGAGCAGTGAGGAAAGCGTGAAAGGAGGGCAGTGGAGGCTCTGGGTCCTTAACAGTCTGAGCTGTCCAGGACAGGAGCAGGCCACTAGGAGGGACCCTGTTGGGCACAGGAAAGTGGACTTTACTTTATGTCTGATCAGAAGTCTCTAAATAAAATGAGGAAGTTCAGTTGTTTCAGTCATATCCGACTTTTCCTGACCTCATATGGACTTTTCAGTAGAGTGGTTTGCCATTTCCTTCTCCAGCTCATTTTACAGAAAAGGGAACTCAGGTAAACGTTAAGTGACTTGTCCAGGATCACACAGCTAGTAAGTGATTGAGGCTGGATTTGAATTAAGGCCCTCCTGACTCCAGGTTCTGTGCCATATGTACTGTGCCACCTAGCTTCCTATAAACAAAATAAATGTCCTCTTATTGATGCCTCGTATTTCCTCTCCTTTAAAATAGTTTATGAGATTATTTTTTTGTTTGACAAGTCTTGTAGTTGTAGACCTGGATCTATTATTGCTTATTCTGAAAACAGAATTAACATTAATAAATATTTATTTAAAGTTGGATATTATCATCATTTATGTGATATTTTATTGAATTCTTTTTTAAATTTTTATTTTTGGCTGAGGCAGTTCGGATTATGTGGCTTGCTTAGGGTCACACAGCTAGGATGTGTTAAGTGTCTGAGGTCACATTTGAACTCAGGTCTTCCTGATGACTTCAGGTTTGGTGCTCTATCTACTGCACCACCTAGCTGCCCCTATTTTATGGAATTTTTAATAATATATGTGGTATTAAAAAGTTGCCACAAAGTCCTTACCTCATTTTCTAGGAGCAGAAAGTTGTATTTTGTCTTATCTAATCCCCAATGTAACAAGCTTTTGATATATAATTTGGTTGGAGAGGAGGGGTTATGGCAACAACAAAATTATTTGATCTAGTGTCTGAATAAAAAAAATTTTTTTTCTTCTTTGAATTTTGTTTTTATATCTGCTACATTTCCCAGACTATCTTTCCCCCTTGTTTTCTCAAAGAGCCATCCTTTATAGTGAATAAGAAAGTGGGCGAGAAAAGGCTCAGCAAAACAATAAATAGTAAATCAAATTTAATTTTGTAGTAATCCAAAGCTTAGCCATCTACCTCTATAACGAAAAGAGGTATGCCATAATTCTTAGGCCAAGCTTTTTGTGGCCTTTTCATGTTTTCATTTTATATTTATATTCTTTGTATCTACCTACTTTATCTCTTATCTCTTCTTTAAATTAATTATTTTTATGGCAAAATAATCATTAAATTCATGTATCACAACTACAGAAAGTTATTTAGTTATTTTGTTTATAGCACCTTTTTATCAGTGATGTGCCCATCAATAACACGGCACCCCAAATATGTCAACAGATATGGACATTTTGATCACTTTCTTAGCTTAATTCCAAATTGATTTCCAAAATGATTGATCAGTCCATAGCTTTGCCAGCAGGGCATTGTTTTGCTCATCTCTCCACAGGTTCTCCACCACTGACCATCTTTTGTCTTCTTTGCCCAGTTGTTGGATATAAAGTAAAGCTTCAGAATTGTTTGATTGAATTTCTCTTATTTCTGATTTGGAGTAGTACTTTACATGGTTGTTGAGAGTTTGTAGTTCTTTTGGTCATTATTCAGGTTCTTTGAACATTAGGGAAAGATTTTGGTCTTAATATTATTTGTTGTTTTGTATATATACACACACATATATAGTGCATACATATGCATAGTGCATAGAGAACTTTTGGAACATTGGGCCAGGAAGACTATTTTGACTTTGGTGATTGCTTCAAACCATTTTTAGTTTAAGAATTCTTTCCCTGAACCATAGTTGTGAAAGTTGCCTTATTTGGTTCTTTACAGTGATAGAACTTTTGCTATTCAAATTACATACCCATTTTGAACTAATTGTGGCATATAGTGTAAGATGTAATTTCTAGAAAACTTTCTCATTTTCTTAACAGTTCTTAACAACATTTCCTAAATAATTTTTGTTGTTCATCAAACAGTTTAACATCAGAGAATATTAAATGCTAAAATTGAGGCGGATACTACTAATCTTTAACCCATGAACATTAACATGTCTTTTTAAAAAACATTTCTTGTTGCAGCCAGAGCCCCCTATTCATTTTAGCCATTGATTTTCTTATTATGATAGAGATTTGCAGGCAACAAACAAGCACAAGAAACTTTAGGAAGTATGGCAGCCGTGTTCCTTGAGATTTCACCAGCGGCCTATGTATTTCTTTTTTTTTTTTTTTTTTTTTTTTTAGAATTTTTTTTTTCACAGTATATATGCATGAGTAATTTTTTTAAAATAATATTATCCCTTGTATTCATTTTTCCAAATTACCCCCCCTCCCTCAACTCTCTCCCCCTGATGACAGGCAATCCCATACATTTTACATGTGTTACAATAAAACCTAGATACAATATATGTGTGTAAATACCATTTTCTTGTTGCACATTAAGTATTAGATTCCGAAGGTATAAGTAACCTGGGTAGATAGACAGTAGTGCTAACAATTTACATTCACTTCCCAGTGTTCCTTCTCTGGGTGTAGTTATTTCTGTCCATCATTGATCAGCTGGAAGTGAGTTGGATCTTCTTTATGTTGAAGATTTCCACTTCCATCAGAATACATCCTCATACAGTATTGTTGTTGAAGTGTATAGTGATCTTCTGGTTCTGCTCATTTCACTCAGCATCAGTTGATGTAAGTCTCTCCAAGCCTCTCTGTATTCCTCCTGCTGGTCATTTCTTACAGAGCAATAATATTCCATAACCTTCATATACCATAATTTACCCAACCATTCTCCAACTGATGGACATCCATTCATCTTCCAGTTTCTAGCTACAACAAAAAGAGCTGCCACAAACATTTTGGCACATACAGGTCCCTTTCCGCTCTTTAGTATTTCTTTGGAATACAAGCCCAATAGCAGCAATGCTGGGTCAAAGGGTATGCACAGTTTGATAACTTTTTGGGCATAGTTCCAAATTGCTCTCCAGAATGGCTGGATTCTTTCACCACTCCACCAATAATGTATCAGTGTCCCAGTTTTCCCACATTCCCTCCCACATTCATCATTATCTGTTCCTGTCATCTTAGCCAATCTGACAGGTGTATAGTGGTATCTCAGAGTTGTCTTAATTTGCATTTCTCTGATCAGTAGTGATTTGGAACACTTTCATATGAGTGGATATAGTTTCAATTTCATCATCTGAGAATTGTCTGTTCATATCCTTTGACCATTTATCAATTGGAGAATGGTTTGATTTCTTTTTTTTTTTTTTTTTTTTAAATTTTTTTATTATATATATATATATTTTATAATATTATCCCTTGTATTCATTTTTCCAAATTACCCCCCCTCCCTTATTCCCTCCCCCCGACGACAGGCAATACCATACATTTTACATGTGTTACAATATAGTCTAAGTACAATACATGTGTGTGAATATCATTTTCTTGTTGCACAATAAACATTAGAATCCGAAGGTACATGCAACCTGGGCAGACAGATATTAGTGCTAACAATTTACATTCCCCTCCCAGTGTTTCTTCTCTGGGTGTATCTACCTCTGTCCATCATTGATCAACTGGAAGTGAGTTGGATCTTCTTTATGTTGAAGATTTCCACTTCCATCAGAATACATCCTCATACAGTATCGTTGTTGAAGTATACAGTGATCTTCTGGTTCTGCTCATTTCACTCAGCATCAGTTGATTTAAGTCTCTCCAACCCTCTCTGTATTCCTCCTGCTGGTCATTTCTTACTGAGCAATAATATTCCATAACTTTCATATACCACAATTTACCCAACCATTCTCCAACTGATGGACATCCATTCATCTTCCAGTTTCTAGCTACAACAAAAAGAGCTGCCACAAACATTTTGGCACATATATGTCTCTTTCCGCTCTTTAGTATTTCTTTGGGATATAATCCCAGTAGTAGCGCTGCTGGGTCAAAGGGTATGCACAGTTTGATAACTTTTTGGGCATAATTCCAGATTGCTCTCCAGAATGGCTGGATTCTTTCACAACTCCACCAGCAATGTATTAGTGTCCCAATTTCCCCACATCCCCTCCAACATTTGTCATTATTTGTTCCTGTCATCTTAGCCAATCTGACAGGTGTGTAGTGGTATCTCAGAGTGGTCTTAATTTGCATTTCTCTGATCAGTAGTGATTTGGAACACTCTTTCATGTGAGTGGATATAGTTTCAATTTCTTCCTCTGAGAATTGTCTGTTCATATCCTTTGACCATTTATCAATTGGAGAATGGTTTGGTTTCTTATAAATTATGGTCAGTTCTCTATATATTTTGGAAATGAGACCTTTGTCAGAACCTTTGTTTTTAAAAATATTTTCCCAATTTGTTACTTCCCTTCTAATCTTGTTTGCATTAGTATTGTTTGTACAGAAACTTTTTAGTTTGATGTAATCAAAATCTTCTATTTTGTGATCAGTAATGATCTCTAGTTCTCCTCTGGTCATAAATTCCTTCCTCCTCCACAGGTCTGAGAGGTAGACTATTTTCTGTTTCTCTAATCTATTTATTATCTCACTCTTTATGCCTAAATCATGGACCCATTTTGATCTTATCTTGGTATATGGTGTTAAGTGTGGATCCATATCTAATTTCTGCCATACTAATTTCCAGTTTTCCCAACAGTTTTTTCCAAATAATGAATTTTTATCCCTAATGTTGGTATCTTTGGGTTTGTCAAAGATTAGATTGCTATAGATGTACCCTTTTTTGTCCTTTGTATCTAATCTGTTCCACTAATCTACCGGTCTATTTCTTAGCCAATACCAAAATGGTTTTGGTGACTGCTGCTATATAATATAGCTTTAGATCAGGTACACTTAGACCACCTTCCTCTGACTTTTTTTTCATTAGTTCCCTTGCAATTCTCGACCTTTTATTCTTCCATATGAATTTTGTTGTTATTTTTTCTAGGTCATTAAAATAGTTTCTTGAGAGTCTGATTGGTATAGCACTAAATAAGTAGATTAGTTTGGGGAGTATTGTCATCTTTATTATATTTGCTCGGCCTATCCAAGATCACTGAATGTCTTTCCAATTATTTAAATCTGACTTTATTTTTGTGGCAAATGTTTTGTAATTTTTCTCATATAATTCCTGACTATTCTTTGGTAGATGGATTCCCAAATACTTTATACTCTCAACATTTGTTTGGAATGGAATTTCTCTTTGTATCTCTTGCTGTTGCATTTTGTCGGTGATATATAAGAATGCTGAGGATTTATGTGGATTTATTTTGTATCCTGCCACTTTGCTAAAATTCTGAATTATTTCTAATAGCTTTTTAGCAGAGTCTTTGGGGTTCTCTAAGTATACCATCAAGTCATCTGCAAAGAGTGATAGTTTGATTTCCTCATTTCCTACTCTAATTCCTTGAATCTCTTTCTCAGCTCTTATTGCCGAGGCTAGCGTTTCTAGTACTATATTGAATAGTAATGGTGATAGTGGGCAACCTTGTTTTACTCCTGATCTTACTGGGAAAGGTTGCAGTTTATTTCTATTGCATATTATGTTTACTGGTGGTTGTAAATATATGCTCCTGATTATTCTAAGGAATAGTCCATTTATTCCTATACTCTCAAGAGTTTTTAGTAGGAATGGATGTTGGATTTTGTCAAATGCTTTTTCTGCATCTATTGAGATGATCATATGGTTTTTATTTATTTGATTATTAATATGGTCAATTATACTAATAGTTTTCCTAATATTAAACCAGCCCTGCATTCCTGGTATAAATCCTACTTGATCATAGTGTATTATCCTGGGGATGATTTTCTGAAGTCTATTTGCTAATATCTTATTTAAGATTTTAGCATCAATATTCATTAAGGAAATTGGTCTATAATTTTCTTTCTCAGTTTTCGATTGACCTGGTTTAGGTATCAGTACCATGTCTGTGTCATAAAAGGAGTTTGGTAGGACTCCTTCATCCCCTATTTTTTCAAATAGTTTATATAGAATGGGGCTAATTGTTCTTTAAATGTTTGGTAGAATTCACATGTAAATCCATCTGGTCCTGGGTGGCCTATGTATTTCTACTTTTATAAAGGGAAGGCCTAATGTCTAATTCTCAGGTCAGAAATATTTTGTTTCATGGGATCAGAAGTATGGGTTTGGATTGTATCTATATGGCCTCATGTTGTTTTGTTTTCCTGATTTAGTAAACATACAGCAATAAAACAAAAACAACCATTAATCATTTAAGTGAGTTTTATTAGCTCACTAAAGATTTTCAGTAGTGGTTTTTTTTTTTCCCCCCCAAGTATATCTGTATATATAGATTTTTGATTTTAGGTTTGTTTGTCTTGCTTCTAAATTTGGGTAGCCTTTTCTTGTGGGTCCTGTTGATTTTTTCTATTATATATTGCTAAACAAAAAAAGCCATTCGTCTCAGCTAGTGCTATTTTTATAATTAAAGGGTAGTCTCCATGAGGAGAAGATGAGAGAAGCCAATCATCTTGCTGCCGTGGAGATATTTGAGAAAGTCAACGCTTCCCTCCTGCCACAGAATGTTTTGGATCTGCATGGACTCCACGTGGATGAAGCCATAAATCACTTAATAACTGTATTGCAGCAAAAAACTGACGGTAACTATTTAGTCATCACTTTTCAAAAAAAAAGTGTTGCTTTTGCTTATCTTTGCATATTCAAGGAGGAATTAAAGGGTCTATATATGCTGATGATCACTTGATCACTGTGACTACAAGCTTGCATTATTTTCCTTACTCAGTGACTCCTTTTTGAAAAATAGTCCTCTTGGGCATACATGGAAACATTCACTTCTCTTTATTTTGGCCTCCTGTTGATTGCATTTCCTATATATTCTAGTCCAGGATTTTTTAATGCCAGACTGCCTATAAATCTATAACTCTCTGTTACTTGAAAAGAATTGTCAGAGGGGCCAGCTAGGTGGCGCAGTGGATAGAGCACCAGCCTTGAATTCAGGAGGACCCAAGTTTAAATCTGGTCTCAGACACTTAACTTCCTAGCTGTGTGACCCTGGGCAAGTCACTTAACCCCAGCCTCAAAAAAAAAAAAAAAAAAAAAAAAGAAAAAAGAAAAAAAGAAAGAAAAGAAAAGAATTGTCAGAAATCTCACTCAACTTTGCTGTAGTGGAAATAAAAAGGACACGGACATGATTACTGAAAATTACAGAATTGCCACAAAAAGCATTTTGGAGAAACTTAGAAGTCCTTAAGGCATTGCTTTAGAATGAGCTGAGCGTTTCATCTGCCCTGCTTATCTGTCTTTGACTTAGGTGAATGAATCAGCTGGATAAGGCCAGGTTAGGCAGGGGTGCTCTCACACTGCAACTCAGGTAGGAGCCCTAGATCCAAGTGCCCCACGGAGCCAAGTGGTACAAGCCTGGCGCTCTGAGCTCACAGCTTGTGGCTCAGTCGTGGGCACGCTGGGCTGTCCAGAATAGGGCTGCGACAGCTCGAGAGCTGCGTACAGGGGCCTTGGGGATGGCTTGGGCTTGTTCCCTTTGGTCACATTCGTCTTTGGCGAATCCTCCAAAGAATTTCCAATGTCCAAACCGATGTTTGTTCATTCCCATTGCCTCACCCCTCTTTTCTATACCAGCATGCCCAGGCATTTTCCAACTTCCAGAAATGACCAAATGTTGCATAAGGGTTATAGCTGTTTGACTGCAAAAGTGACCTCAGTCTCTGAAGAGTATTCAGGTGACAAGGGAGACTTGGACTACATGGAAAAGTGTCTGGGTGGGGGGCTCCACCAAAGAGGCCTCTTCAGTATCTGTTTGACTTTTCCACCTGTTCTTTATCCTAGTTTTTCCAAAAATAAGCTGTACTTTAATAATAATACTTTGTGCTTTCATTTTTGTCATCATGATGTGATAGAATATTTAAAAAAAAACAAACTTACTGTTCGGTTATTCACATTCATTAGAGGATTGCCTTTTCTTTTAGACTTACCCATTTCCACCACTAAAGATGAAGTTTTTTTCTCCTTTCATTGTGGCTTTGTAATTTTCAAACTTCTAAGTGCTTCTTCCTCTTTATCTTCTGTCACAATATGGAATTAGTAATCATACTTTTTAAACATCCTACCTTGTTCTTTTGAAAAGATATCCTTTTTTATTTCTCATGCAATTTATATAAATGTTTCCATTTTTGTTTTTCTAGTAGTCTCAGAAAGGCTAAAGGAGGTATGCAGGCTGAAAAATGCTAATGATCCCCCAAAGAGCATTTTAAACCATATTTGGATTAAGAGGAAGAAAAAAAAAAAAAGACCAGAGCTCCTTGTCGGAAAAGATGACCTAGAGAAAGCAGATCTATATAAATTCTAGTTTGCTGCCAGGCAGGAAAAGTTATTTATATTAGGATTTGGGCTATAACTTTTTTTTGGAGTGGCAAGGCATTTGGGGTTAAGTGACTTTTCCATCAAACTAATTAACATGAAGGAATCCACTATTCACTTGTGAGAACGTTGATTCTAGAAGTTACAGATCTATAAGATTGCTCTGCAATCTGCAAATCTCTGCAGAATTTTTGGAATGGATTTTTTTTTTTTATTGATGTCTGCTTCTTCCTATATCATATTCCTCCCTTTCCTAGGGAGTCATTGATGGATTTTTTTTAAAAGACAAGATAAAAAGAGGAAGAAGAAGAAAAAGAAGAGGTTTCTTCTCATATTCTAGTAGGTCTTCTTTGGGACAATCTTATGTGTTATTATTTCGTAACATTTTTTTTCTTTTTAAAATATTTTTTGACTAAATTATAATTTTTCAGTTGATAATTGTTTTTAAATTGATTCCTCTTTTTTAACCTCTTTGCTTTCAGTTGAGCAAAAAAGAAAAAAAAATTAAGCCCATAGTTGAAAAGTTTGGCAAAACGAATTCTCATATTAGTCATACATCTTTGTCTCACTTTGCATTTTAAGTTTATTACTATTTTATCAGGAGGTGAGTATTCTTTTAGACTTATCATTGGGCTTATTCTTTTGGTTTATAATTATATATTGATCAGAGTTCTAAAGTCTTTCAAAGTTGTTTTTCTCTGTGACATTGTTATCTGAATAAATTGTTCTACATTTGCATTAGGTCATAGAGGTCTTCCCAATTATCTCTCAAATGGTTCATTTCATCATTTCTGTGACCCAATAATATTCCATTAAATTGATATTCCACAATTTGTTTATCTGTCCTCCAATAAGAGAATTACTTTATTTCTCTTTGTTTCCAATTTTGGCTGTCATGAAAAGATCTTATAAATATATTTGTACACATAGATCTTTTTCTTCTTTTTTTCTTTTTTGGAGGATAACCCTACTAATAGTATAGTTGGGTCAAATACCATACTTATAAATTAGTTTTCAAAGTGGCTGGACCAATTCATGGCACTACCAGCAGTACACAAGTTTGGTTGTTTACTCCAAATTTCTCCAATCATTTGTCATTTTTTTCTTTGTCAGTCTTCTGGGTGAGGGGTGTAGTCTTAAGTTTGTGATTTACACTTCTCAAGTTATTAGTGATTTGGAACATTTTTAATATGAGTTATAGCCTGGATTTCTTCCTTTGTAAATTGCCTGCTCATTTCAGTTAGGAAATAGTTCTTATTCTTATAATTCAAAGTGTATATAGTAATATATAGTAATACCAGTTAGATAAATTGGATTAAGAATTGAGTCCAAAGAATTTTGAACAATGATTTGTAAAAGTTGTCAAAAGAGATGACTGTTTGAGTGCCACAGGTATCTTTTCTATCTTCCTTTCACCATTTTAATCAGTGACTTTAATGGTAAATGTGTTTGAAGACATAAAATTGCAATCAGAAAAGAATCAAAAAGTGAAAAAAATTATAATCATTAAAATTCATGATAGGAAAGGGAGGGAAGGGAAGGAGAAAAAAGCATTAAGAAAAAAAGAGAAGCTGAAATCCATAACTTAAACTTTCATAAGATTTGTTAGCCCATAAAGTATAGGAATCTATTTAAGATGAAATTCTGAAGATGTGAAGCAGAAATAATTTCAGTAAGGGAGAAAGGAGGAACTGTCAAAAGAGAATCTTATTGCTACACAGGAAACTCATTAATTATGTGTAAGATGATAAAAGCAAAGAGACAAGGGTAAAAGTCAGAAGCCTTAATGTTCAGAATGAGCTTTAGTAAACAAAACAATGGTAACAATAGAAATATTGACAATAGTTTAAATTGGAAAAAACTCAAAACAACTGAAGGAATGTGGCAAAATTACAAAGAACTTTAAGCATCCCTTAAATAGAGATACTCCTTTGCATTGGGAGGTCTTTGAGTTATAGAACAATGAATATATTTTGAGACTTTTCTGATGTACTTTTGATTTGCTGATTCACTCATTATCCCCTTTTAAATTTTCTTTAAAAAAAAAAATCATTTCCTTATATGTGATAGATTTTTGACAGGAGGCAGAAAGAATCCTAAGAGAAATTGTAAGGTAGAAAAGTATGACTTTGTTTTGTTTTGTTTTGTTTTAAAGAAAGATGATTAATAAAGGAGTCAGAGAAGTATACCCCAATTTTTTTAAATGAATAAAGCCTATAAATTATAAAACAGTCAAATGGTTTTTTATTTTTGGCCAAATACTAGAATATTATTAAGGAGTGGTTTATAAGCATTTAGAAAAGAGTATGCTGATCATTGACTCATCTAGAACTGGAAGAGATCTCAGTTCATTTAGTCCAACCTTGCTCATTGTATAAGTGAAGCTTATACACTGAAGCCCAAAGAAGATATATCCTTAATCAAGGAGATTATTAAATAGAAGAGTGAGATGGTCAGGCCTGTGCTTTGAAAGCTCTTTGGAGCTCTGGGGAGAATGAACCAGGGAGGGAAAAGGCTGTTAGTCTAACCGTGTTATACTTTAGAGATGTTTATTATTTGATTGGTATGCGTTTTGCTTAAGTATTGAAAAGAATTCATAGATCCGAGTTCAATTCAGCACACACTATCTGTGTCGTGTTGGGCAAATTAAACTCTCAGGATTTGATTGTCTCATCCTTAAAATGAGAATTAGATTTTTAAAAATCCATCTAATTCTAAGTCTAAGGTCCTATTACAATATATATAATATATATATATATATATATATATATAAAATTTTTTTTTTTTTAAACACTGGGTCTCCCTAGCTTTATCAGTATGAAAGTACTGGGCTCATTTTCACTATTAATTTCTTAGGCAAAAATCTTAAGAAAATAGTGATTGACAAATATATAGAGGATTGAATCAAATTTATAGGAATGCAAGCCATTCCCCATTGATAAATGGTCAAAGGATATAAATAGTCAATTTTTAGATGAAGATTTCAAAGCTATTTATAGGCACATGGAGAAGTGCTCTAAATCACTTTTGATTAGAGAAATTCGAATTAAAACAGCTCTTTAGATACTATATATAGCTATCCAATTAGCTAATAATAATAATAGTACTGATCAATAAAAAGGAAAGTGATAGATGTTGGAGAGGATGTGGGAAAATTGGGACAACAACGCACTGATCTAACTATTTTGGAAGGAAATTTGGAATTATACTCAATGGACTATAAAATTTGTATATACATATCCTTTGATCTAGCAGTATCACTACTAGGTCTGTATTCAAAAAAGATCATGGGCAGAATATTTTTGCAAGTGTGTAAAATGTATTCATGTGCAAAAATATTCACAGCAGCCCTTGTCGTGATAGCAAAGAATTAAAAGTTGAGGAAATATCCTATGGCTGAACAAACTATGGTATATGTAATGGAATATTATTGTGCAATAAGAAATGATGCACAGGCAGATTTCAGAAAAAGCTGGGAAAGTCTTGTACAAACTGATGGAAAGTGAAATGAGCAAAAGCAGGAAAACATTGTAAACAGCGTCAGCAACACTAAGTGATGATCAACTATGAGTGACTTGGCCCTCCCTTCTCAGTGAAACAATGATTCAAGACAAGTACAAAAGAATCGTGAAGGAAAATGCTATCTACATCCAGATAAAGAACTGGTTCGTTCTTGTGTTGTTGTTTTCCTTTTGACCTGTTTCTTCTTTCACAACTGTTACTAATATGGAAACATTTTATATAATCACATACACACATATATCACACTATAACAAACTGTCTACTCATCAGAAGAGAAAAGGGGGGATGGAGGAAGAGAGAAAATTTTGGAATTCAAAATCTTATAAAAGTGGACATTAAAAAATGTCTTGACATGTAATTGGAGGGGAGGGAATACCATTTATTTTTTTATTTTTTTAAGAAAAGTAAATGGGTTGAACTGAAAAATATAAAATTCACAACTTGAGAAATTCACCTGTGTTTGCCCCTTAGTGTAACTCACTAAGGACTATGAAGATCTAGAAGAATTGGCTCAAACAATTGAATTCCATTTCCATCTCTGTGCCTGAAATGCGCTCTCCCCAACTTCTGCCTATGACATCTTGTGTTTTCTTCAGGTGCTGCTTTCTGTGTGAAACCTGTCACAATCCATTTCCTCCCTTTGCTCCCCTTCACACCTTCTTGATTCAGTCTGCCAATTTTGTTATCTACATCTGTCTGTCTTGTCCCTCCCTCTCTCCATCCATCCATCCATCCATCCATCCATCCATCCAGCATCTCCCCTGCTTACATTGTAAGTTCCCTAAAGGCAGGAACTGTTCCACTTCTGTTGTATGTCCCCACAAACATTGCACAATCTGTGGCACATAGTAGACACTTAAAAGTTGTTGCATAATTGATTGAATCTTAGCAATACAGCCATAATCAATCAGCTAAGCATTTCTTTGTACGATGAAAACAGGAGGGGAAAGGGAATAGTTCACCAGAAGATGGAATTAGACTAATTAAGAATATGACAGAACACCAGATAGGCAGGGCAGCCTGAACCCTGGGGAAATAAGTCCAGGAGTCCCAGGATTGTGGGAGAGGGAAAGTCAGTTTGGGTACGTTCTTAGGGCCTGGACTTAGGTTTTCATTGGTACGGAGCAGCACTTCTTAAACTTTTTCCAATCCCTTTTCATCTGAAAAAATTTTATGGGTATGTAGGTACATATATCTGTATGATATATAGGTGTACAATTCAAATATTTACAGATAATAAATCATTTCTCACTTCACTCAGTTAGGAGGCTCCAGCTGGAGTGTAGAGAACCCTGAGGTGAGCTGGGGATGTGGTGGATAGAGGGGAGCCTGGGCCCAGTGTCAGGAGTTGGACTCTTACTGGCTGTGGGCCCTGGGCTAGGCACATCACCCTGTATGCCTCAGTTTCCCTATGTTTAAAATAGTAATGATTACAGCACTTGCCCCCAGACTTGCCATGAGAAACACCTGAGCTAATAATTGTGAGGTACTTAGTGCAGTTCCTGGCTCATGGTATGGTATAGACACTAGCTGCTGTTATTCTAGTAAAGATGAAGAAAAAAAGGGAAGAAAGGGCTGGCCTTAATTGGAGAAAACTTAGATTCAGGTCCTGCCTCTGAACTGTGACTGACTCCCTTTCAGTGGCTTAATGTCAGTGACCTTTAAAAAGCAGCAACAATTCCTGGCATAGCCCAAGGGATCCCCCAGAGTCCTGCTGTTAATCAGAGCAGTCCCCACATTCCTGACAGGTGCTATAAATCTGTTTGTTTGTTGTTCGTGGCTGAGCCATTTCCTTTGTGTTTGACTCTTGGTGACCCCATTAGGGGGTTGGAACAGGTATTGGCCAACTTACCTCTGGGAATAAGTAAGTGATGCTCCTCTGCTTCAGAGCCAAGGGGAAGAAGAGAGGGTTTAAGAAGGGATAATGGAATGACCTCTCCTTTATTCTTTGAGTTTGTGTGAAGATTCACTGTACATGGAATTTGGATGAAACATGGATTATTTTAGTGCAGTTATGGGAGGGGGAATTTGTATGGGTATTACACATCTCAGTAATAGAGGAAATAATTTTTAGATCCATAAGTGTGGATCTGTTATATCTATCAAGAGCTCCCCTATAAGAGGGCATTTTAACAGTTGTCATTCCTTTTGTAACAGAGCATAAGCAGAATGGTGGTAAACCATATCTCTCTGTGATTACGGGAAGAGGAAACCATAGCCAGGGAGGAGTTGCTCGAATCAAACCAGCAGTCATTAAATACCTCACAAGCCACAACTTCAGGTGAGCTTAGATTTCTGTTACAGATAATGAAACTTAGATATGCCATCAGGTAAACACCAATGTTTGTTCAAAATAGGTGCTTGCAATACTTAATTGATATTAACTATCTTAATCCTAATAAATTGCCACAAATTATACACAAGAATAAGGACAGGAGTTTATATATGTTTTTCTATTTCATTGGTCTTCCATTTTTAGCCAAACTGAACATTCAAGAACATATATGTTGTTTTCAGGTAGATTGTAATCTTTTGTAGAGAAATGTTTTTTATTATTTACACCTCCTTATGTAGATTTGCTCATTGCTTTTCCTATATTTTGAACATCACATATTTGTTGACTGAAATGGTGAAAGATGAAAAAAATCTACTTAAAAGATAAATGTTCAAATTAGTCAGCACATTCATCAGTGTATAAAATTGTCATAGTTACTTCTTTGTAATAAAAATGTCATATTTGTACTAAAAAATATAAAAAGGGGCAGCTAGGTGGCGCAGTGGATAGAGCACCAGCCTTGAATTCAGGAGGACTTGAGTTCAAATCTGGTCTCAGACACTTAACACTTCCTAGCTGTGTGACCCTAGGCAAGTCACTTAACCCCAGCCTCGGGGGGGAGGGAGAGAATATAAAAACATTCATTTTGGGGGTGAGAAGTAATATTGTAGAATTAATTTTGGAAAAGGAGTCATCCAGCCAATACATGGTATCATTAAGTAAGAATCTTTCTTACTGACTAATGCTACTGTTTACTTTTCTGTTGAACAAAGTTCAAGTTCAGCAGTATCTGAGCACTTTATTACTTTCATCTTCCTGCTGGCATTGACCTTTCCTCAGCGACTCCTCCTGAGAATTGACATACCTCTTATTTGCAGACAGTTTAACTACACATAGTAATGATCTTTTCCTTAAGAAAGCAGGTGCCTGTTTATTCCTTCCTGAATGTAGAGGTATTGAGAAAACAGGATTCAGGCTTGATAGTTGAGAAAATAGAGCTTAATTAGCAGGTATTCAGGTAGAAATACTCCGTCTGTTTCTGAATTGTATTTAATTTGACATTAAGTTACAGGGACTGAGAGCAGACAGTCAAAATTAATGATCTTAGAATCATAGAACTTGATGATTTGAAATGAACCTTAAATTTAGGTCATCTAATTCTTCACTTTTTACATACAAGGAAAATATCTGGTGAAGTTAAGGTGGGTCAGGAAGTAGATTCTAAATTCCTTGACCCCTTGTTTGAGATTCTTTTGCAGTTATACCCTTAATATGTTGAGTAGAGGTACTTTCAGATGAAGTTAATAAGAATATACGTTTTAAATCTGTTATAAAGCTGTGTTTTGAATCTATTCCTTCTTGTTTTACAGGTTCTCTGAAATTAAACCAGGGTGCTTGAAAGTTTTACTGAAGTAAACAGCTGATTTTTGTTGTTTTGTTAAAACTTATACTGAAACATTTGCAGCATTTGAAATTGACTTTACTGTTATACGAATATTTCCTTGGGAATACTTTCCACTTTTACAACGAAATAATTTGTGATGCTTTTCAGAACTTGAAAGAATCTTACTTTTTTACTAAGTCTAATGCCAAATATGTTGCCTATCAAAGATGAAAAAAAAAAACAGCATCCTTATTGATTACAGAATTTTAAAGAAAGCTATTATTGATTATCATTTAAAAGTTTGGTGTCCCCCTCAATTCTACTTTCAGATAGAAAATTAAAACTTTGTATTGCTATTTTAACATTTACACAGTACTAAAGACATCCAGGTAGTGTGGAGGATACTAGAAGGCATAATTTCCAGTCATCAAAATCTTTTTTAGAACAAATATATTTGAATTTGATACATGAATCAAGCAACTTCTTTGCTGTTGTCATTGTGTCCTACCATATACCAAACAGGGTAAAAGGTACTGTTATTTTTTTCTGATTTGTGGGACCTCCTTTGCCTTTTTCCTGTGTGTACCATGTGTGAAGAGAGAGTGGGGAGATAGGGAGGGAGCTTAGAGGTTAGGTTTCAGTTCAGTTCTTAATTCCCCCTTTTCACCCCCTCCCCCCCACTCCCCATCGATCTGACGTTCTCCTTTGCATCAATTCTGATAAGACAGGAACATTAAAGAAATGTTTAGACAGACCATGTGATTGGGATTAAATAAAACTGATCCCTTAAACTTAGTGTTAAGTATCTTCATTTATGTTTGATATGGATAATGTCTAAATTGTAGTAGGTTGAAATCCTCTTTCCCAGCCTAAATTTAGAAAACATTCTTAACTGAATGATTTAAAAGAAAATGCTAAAGCTAAAGTTTTAACCATATTAAACATAATCTTCAGTATTTTCTCAAAGGAAAATTCTATAGATTTGCTCCACTCATTAGACTAGTTGTACATACATACTTTTGTTTCTTTGTAATTATTTTCCATTATGCTGCACATTTTTGAGTTGAGAAAATTTAAATGTAATTTTCCTTATGAGATTTATTCCCCATTATAACATCTTTAAAAAAAAATTATTGTAGCATAATAAGTAGTAGGTTTATTGTTTTAAAAATATAGAATAAATTTTTATATTTTTTTGGTGGGGGGGAAAGGATTTGACTCTTAAAAAGGTAGAAAATATTTTCCACATTTATTTAGCAAACTAATTTTTTAGCTTGAAATATGAGATCAACAATTCACTACTCGCCTTTCAGGTACTACTTTACTGTAAGAAATTCCCCAAATTTATAACTATATCTGCAAAAAGAAGATACATTTTAATAAAAACAGATCCCAAGAGCATCTTGAAGTATTTTTTTAACATAAAAATACACCTACTATGAATGCATGCTTTTTAAAGGAAATCCTTACTTGTGAAGTTGTATTTTCAAAAAAAAATCTGAGTTTATGTACAGTACCAGAACCATTTTTAGTAGTTGCCTCTAAAGTATTTTTCACATGATTACATTTTAAACAGTTTTATAATTTGTTAAAATCTGAGGAGATATTGATAATTTAGTTGATGGTCTTTGTCCTATGTAAAGAGCTGTACGTGTAAAAATAAAACTTAGCTTTTTCCACAATTACTGCAAAAGTGTGATTGTTAATGAAGCCAACAAAATATGTATGTTAATAAGAAAGTTTAAGGGGTGTCTTAAAAATTTGAATTAAGACATATTAATAAATGAGCCAACTGAGTACTGGAGCTTATGCAACTTTCTGCTCAGTTCTTTAATTTTATGTTAGGGGACCCAGTGATAAAATAATTTAGTTGATCATTTGGTTAGAATTTATCCACTGTGTCTTCACCATGAGTGGAGGTGTGGACAAAGTGATCTAAAGGCCATGTGATATAATGAAGGTAAAAATTAAAAAAAAAAGCCAAATTATTGTTATCTTGGGTTGTACATTGGTAGGTGAATCGAATACCTTATTTTTGGTAAAAATGGTGAGGCTTTGCCCTTGATTCATAATGATGCACCATGGAATTTTTAATCATTGATGGTTTATCCACAAAAATATTTTTATTCTAAACTTCCCTCCACTCAGTTACCTCCCACCCCTCCAATCCCACACTCCTAGGTACACTTCTGAACAACCTCTCTTAACAGTTGATGTGTGCTCAGGAGACAAAAACTAAATTAATTGAGGCAAAACATAATTAGGAAAGAAAATATTACTTCCCCAACCATAGAACACATGCCAAAGAGAATCAATTTGGGGATTATCTACTGTTTTATGTGTTGGTTTATCTGTGCCATAGCTCATTGACTGTCTTAAAAAATTCATTTTGTGTTTGGTTCAATTTAGTTTCATCATTGATTATGTACTTCGAGTGTTACCTTGACCAATATTTAACAAGAAAATAGATACTAGAAATGATTTCTTAAAAAATAAATTTTTTCCCCAAAATGCGAAATGATAGCATGTTTTATCAGAATTTTTCACCATTGCATGTTTGCCTACATATTGGTTGTTTTTAAAACTTTTCCTTGCTGTTAAGTTCATTGCTCAGGTTGATAAAATCATAATTTCTTTTAAAAATAGAATTTGTATAGATTATATGACTGCGTGCATCATAGGAGTTGCAAAACATTCTGAAGGCATAGCTTGAGATTTCTTTCTGCTAGTATTTTTGAATTCAATTCTTTTCTATGGTTGGCAAAGGACACCTGCCCCAGCAGTGGTAGCAAATTTTTGAGGTGGTGGAAAATGGAAATCTTTGAAACTCAGGAAATTGCTCCGACAATGTTCTGCATGATCTAAATTTATGAAAGTGACCACAGAAAATATAGTATGCTTTTTCCTATGTGTTTTTCATTGGATATGATTCTTGTGTGTTAACACTCTATTTTGCTTTGTGATGGGGGTGAAATTTAATAACTATTGTACAGTGGCTTAATCTTTGTTCATCTTTATTTTCATGGTGAAAAAATAGACCTAAATGTTTGTATGGTATAAAGTGTCATTAAAAGATCTAATATGAGTCTACATAGTCTATGTTAATGGTGCTTATATATCCTTTAAATGTAATTCAAGTTCGCAGAGTATCAACACGGAATTAATGAAGAACAAGGCTAGAACCACATCAGTATCTTGAAACTTTTTTTTATGCCTTCATGTTGGATGCCAACTTTTGTTTTTATTCTTCTAAACATGAACTTTGGATTCTGTGTCAAGTAATAGGCTTGCTATTGATGAGTAACTGAAATAACTGTGAAAAATCTCATTGAAATAAAACATTGCAGCTAAGGTTATAAAGAACATTTCATTGGAGAACATATTTAATTTTTTCAGACAGTATATCAGAAACTGTATTATAGAGAAAAGTGTAATTTTGTTGTTAACTATGTAATTTTTTTATTGAAAGACTTTTTTATAATTTTGCTTTTAAAATTTCTATTGAAAAGAATTTGCAAATTGTACATCTAGTTTAATAAAGTACTTTAAACACAAATCTTTGAGTGATAGTCTTTTATTGGCAAGACTAAGTAATTCTTTAATTAATTCAGAGTCCAGTCACTTAGGTATTCATTAGGCAACTGCTTTATGCCATTGTGCTATACACTGTGGAGATATAATTAAAGAATGAAACAATTTCTGTTTAGGAAGAGCTTTGCTAATGGGGGGAGATAACAAGTACTTATATGAATATATCTGGCATAAATATAAAGTGAATAAATAACATACATACACTCAGACTTAGAGCTTTCAAGGGAAAGATGGTGCTTCAGTTGTCTCTGAAAAGAAGAGCTGTCCTCTGTGGGGTGATAGTGAGAAGGGGAACGTTCCCAACATGGGGGGGTCCAGTGCCAAGGGAGAGGAGGAGGATGGATGTACAGGGAGAATGGAGAGAGCATGGGTCAGCTTTGCTGAGGTTTCTGGAGGCAACTGAAGAGGTTTTATTGTAACAAAGTCAATCAATTGAGAGGTAATGGAATTGATTGAATAGGGAGTCAGATTATTATTTGGGCCATGTAGGTATTTTCTCTGCCCATGTAGTAGATTGCAGTTGGTTCTTCTACATCTTTAGAAGATGAACTTGAGTGTTTGTGGTCACAAATCACTTTTTAGGCTTAGTGAGGCTTATTTTTAAACCATCAAAACTTACAATTTAATACTTTGAATTCATTAGAGCTTCTGGTTGTATAAAATTTGAGAACTTAGGGCCATTTGCAGCCCATTAGCAGATATTGGAAAAGTAGAAGAAGAAGTTATGGATATTCGTACAATTCCATCTAATGAGCACTTATTAAGTTTAAGTGTTATGGGAAGTGCTGGGAAAACAATGAAAGTCTTTGCCCTAGTCTAGGAGCTTAAATTTGACTGCAGATACAAAACATAACTAGGTAAATACAAAATGGAAGCAAATCATTTTGACAAGGGGAATAGTTGGCTAAAGATCTGAGTAGTTGGGGAAAATCCCCCCATGTAGAAGGTGGCACCTAAGCTGAGCTTAAAGAAACTGGACTATTTTAAGTGAGAACTGAGCAAATAGAACATTTCAGTCAGGAGGAACTTGATACGAAAAGTGATGCAAAAAAACCCAAAATATAAATGAGCAAAATACATGGCCTAGCACAACCTGCTTTCTTTTTCTGATACAAAATCCCAAGATCTCTTGCTATCCTACCCCAAGTTAATGCTCCCAAGGCAAGAGAAATAGTCTGTTATTGCCTTGGCTCAATTCGTGAAAGAGCAAAACAGAAAGAGGAGGCAGAGTTCTATCACAAATTGCTGCTGAAGCATACCTTCATTAGTCTTGAGTCAGGAGTCTGCTCAAGGTGATGGGGGTACCAGATAGTATATATATATATATATATATATATATATATATATATATTTGTTTTTCAACTATGCTTGCTTATATTTCTGTACTGCTGGGTTTGTGACATTTAGAGGGTTCGACTAATTGAAGTATATACCATTTTAGTGACCAAAAAAATTTATGTATCTCTTAAACTGTGTAACATCTCACAGAGTAACTCAGTCTTCTGACATGGTCATAAGTAATATAAAATGTTAGATACTAAAGCTGTACTATGTGTTTTACTTGGAAAACAATTCAATTTTATCTCCTGAACAAAATGGCATGCTGATGTATGAACTATGAAAACCCTCCATTTAAAAACTATCTTTTTAAATGTAAAGGTTTCAAGAAGAAAGATGAAAAAAGTTTCTTTCCTTTTACAAAACGATTTATAGGATTTCTTATTCCTTACTTGTGTGAACAAACTAACCAAAACGACATTTTAAGTAGAGTGTGCCTCCTATTAGTTGGTTGATTTTTTATTTTGAATTTTTTATTTTTATTTTTACATTGACTTTTCCTCCTTGAATACATTTTTCCTCTCTCCCCTCTCCCATCCCTTATAATGAAAAATAAAAAAAATTTAGCAGGGGGGGAGGAGTTTGATCCATTTAATTAGCAGAACTAATACCAATTTATAAAGGACCTTTAAAACGCATACTTGAATTTTAAAGACTACAGTTAGTTAACTCATATTAATGTGTAATAAAGAGTAGATATGCCTTTATAGCCTTTTCACCTTTATTACTTTTCCTTCAATGTTGGGTCTTCTAGTATCAAGGCTGGCTAGTATCCACCACTGTGCCCAGTCCCAAAGCGGTGTAACAAAGACTTTTAAAAGACAGAGAGACATAGAGCAAGGCAGAGGGGAGAGAGAGAGAAGGAGACAAAGAGACAGAGGAGAGACAGAAATAGAGAGGAAATCCAGCAGTTAATTGATTTTTTAAACGAATACTGAACTTAATCAAAAAAAAGTATTTTTTTAAATAAAAAGTATTTTTTTATTTTATAAATATTTAATAAAAGTATTTTTATTTAATAAAATTTAATTTAATTTTATTTAATAAAATTTAATTTAATTTTATTTAATAAAATTTAATAAAAAGTATTTTCTTTAATAAAAGTATTAATCAAAAAAAGTATACGACAGAAAAAGGAAATCCATGAATCTGGATTTCTATCGCATACAGCTTGCTTTTCCTTGTGAACATATCTACAAAACTTGATGTGGGCTAGCTATGGGCTTCAGTGGATAGATTGCTGGGCCTGGAGTCAGGAAGATGAGTTTTCCTTAATTCAAATCCAGCCTCAGACCCTCCTAACTATATGACCCTCAGCAAGTCATTTCAAGTGAGAACTGAAGAAGGAGAGCATTTCAGTCATGAGGGACTTGGGTAAATATGAAAACAAATGCAAGCAAATCCTGTTTGCCTCAGTTTCTCATCTGTAAAATGAGCTGAACAGGAAAGTGTCAACCCCGCTCTGGTATCTTTGCCAAGAAAACCTCAAATGGGGACACAGAGAATTGGTCATAACTAAATCATCTCAACACCAAAAAGCCCAACTTACAACTTTCAATGCTGTCTTGTTTGTATATCCTGGATTCTCATCTGTTCTTTGCAGTAAACAAATGTTTCAGTTTCCTCTTTAAAAAAATAGAACCACCTTTTCTCCTATATTTTTTTGCACATATAGGTTTTATATTATATAGGTCCTTTTTCTTGGATCTCTTTGGGCTACAGACCTTCTTACTAGGGGTATTGCTGAATCCAAAGGTCTGCACAATTTTATAACCCTTTGTGCACAGTTTCAAATTGTTTTCCAGAATGGAAATTTTCAGAGGAAGAAATCAAAGCTATCCATAATCATAGACAAAAAATGCTCTATATTACTATCAATTAGAGATGCAAATTAAAACAACTATGAGGTACCACTTCACTTCTACCAGATAGGTTTTTATGACAGAAAAGGAAAATAACAAATATTGGAAGGATTGTGGGAAAAAATGGGACATTAACACACTGTTGATGGAATGATAAATGGATCTAACCATTCCTTTGGTCTGCAGTTTGGACATCTCCCTGTTGAGAAAATTCTAAGAGTTGCCTAAGAGACACGAAGTCGTTAAACAGCTTTCTAGCACCACATAACTACTATGTGTAAGAGGCAGGAGTTGAAGATCAAGCGTTCCTGGTTGTCTGAGGGCAGCCAGCCTCCTGTTTCCTACTATGGCCACTGAATATTTCACCCCTTCATGTCCAGACTGTCCCAACCCTTAGGGGTGGTTCTTGAATTGTTATTATAACAATAGTACCTGCTTGTGTTCTGATACCTATCAGCCTTTGGAAAACCAATCTATCTCAATAATTAATTAATGAACTAGGATGCAATGTTCAGGCACGACTAAGACATTGAGTCACTGTGACTTTGAACAAACAGCTTTACCACTGGACCTTTTCTCATCTGTACCATGATGGAGTTGGACAAAAAGCTCTTTAAGATCCATTTAATCCTCTAATTCTATGATTTTGTTGTTGTTCAGAATTGATTTCATTGGTGTAGGGATTTTGGGGTAAGGTAACTCCTACAAGTCAGATCAGCAACTTAATAGTATTTAAATATTATCTAGAGCAATGGTGTCAAACTAAAAATTGCATGTTGATTTAGAGAACCACAAATTACTATTATCCATGTTTTATTGCATTTTAATTTGTTTTGTTAAATATTCTCCCATTACATTTTAATCTGATTAAGGTAGTTCTTGGGAGTATTGCAGGCCTGTGTCTTGCATTTGAAGCCTTTGACCTGGGGACTGAGAAGCCAGAATATACCAAAGGTGAGACGTGAATGCTGCCGCTGTCCATTACACCAGAGTCTCTGATGGTTTTTATTAACAGTTCTTGCAAAAGGCTTAAAATTTGATGTGCCTAAAGTGAATCTTGTTCATTTTAGGCATGTCAAATAGTTTATTGATCAAAAAGGACCATCTATATTCAGTGAATACTTATTTAATAGGACAGTGGGTGATAGCTTCTGAATTATCTAAAAATTGAGAATTCATTTTTTTCTGTCATTAATAGAAGGTAATATATTGTTTTAAGGAACTTTACTGCATTCTTTCTACCACTAGAGGTCAGAAATTAACCCCCAAGAATATTCCATCTTCTGCTCAACCATCATCAGTTAGTATCCCTGACAGCTGCTATTTCTTTGCAGTCATTCAAGTATTTTTGAGGGTTAAGCAAAGGTTAAGACAGTTTCCCAGATTTTTTTAAACCACCACATTCTCTTCCCTCAACTTTAACCTTCAGTCTCAGGATTGCATTAGTTCCCTAATTTTTAATATGTAAACATTTCCAAATACTTAATTTCAGTGAATATTTTTGGATGATCTATGTAAAGATAATAGTCAAATTCAAGTCAATAAACATTTATTAAGTGCTGGACACTGTGCTAAGTAATCCCTATAACAATAATAATAATGAGAACATACCTTGGATATCACCTTTTCTTGCTTTACAATTGGAAACTGATAAAAAAAAAACTGAATATAATTTTTTTTCAGTTATATTTTTAAGAAAAAAAGCTACAACCCAGATAACTTTTTTTATTAAAGCCTTTTATTTTCAAAACACATGCATGGATAATTTTTCAACATTGACCCTTGCAAAATCTTGTGTTCCAAATTTCTTCTTTTCCCCTAACCCCCTCCCCTCAATGACAAGTAATCCATGATATGTTAAACATGTTAAAATATATGTTAAATCCAATATATCTATTTTTACATTTTTTACACAATTTATACAATTATTTTGCTGCATAAGAAAAATCAGATCAAAAAGGAAAAAATGAGAAAGAAAACAAAACGCAACAAACAACAAAAAGAGTGAGAATACTATGTTGTGATCCAAACTCAGTTCCCATCATTCTCTCTCTGCATGTAGATGGCTCTCTCCATCACCGAACAATCTCATTGTTGAGAAGAGCCTGTCCATCAGAATTCATCATCGTATAATCTTCTTGTTGCCCTGTACAGTGATCTCCTGCTTCTGCTCATTTCATTCATGTAAGTCTCTCCAGGCCTCTCTGAAATCATCCTGCTGGTTGTTTCTTATAGAACAATAATATTCCATAATATTTGTATACCAGATCACTTTTTTAAAAGCATGCAAGTAGTATGTGTTTATTAATCTATATAGTACCAAGATGCAATGAGATTGCTTTTTTTTACAGTAATATTATACCACATAGTAAATATATATGGTAAATAATTACTATTATAGTACAATATAGTAAATAATATATAGTAAATAACTTTAATATAGTGAATAAAGCAAATTATTGCCACTAGGAGTTGTAGACATACCATACGTATTTATTGTACATGATTAAATTTGATCTGATCTGCTATATAAATATTTCAGTCAAAGTGGTGTTGATAGTGAATTTTCTGTGATACTCCATGAAACTAAGTACTAACCTTCATACAAGAAGCTGGAAACATTGCTAGTTCATTATTCAAAAGATATCAAGTTCCTGATAAAAACTGTTTGTCAAAAGCATATTTCCTTTTTTTTTTTTTTTCTGGAGACAACCAGGATTAATTGACTTTCCTAGAGCTTATAATTGTCTGAGACTAGATTTGAACTGATTCCAGGGCTAGTGCTCTATCTACTACACCACCTGGATGGCCCATCAAAAGCACATTTTGCTATATTTTCCTAAAAAAAATGACATAAGTATATACTTCTTGGAATTATTTGATGATTAATTGAGATTGCTAATGTATGCTTACAGTTCAGGTCATTTTAAGTATTTATTTGGTTGAAGCAGTTTACTTTTCCACTGGAACATAACAAAGCAGTTTACTCAAAAGGTACAATGGAATGAAAATTGAATTCTAATGCTCCAAAGTTCTAGGATGACATTGTTTCTACCATTGTATCAGAAAAGGCTTATTCTGAAGCCATTGTTTTTCTAGTGAAATACAGTTGCTGGTTCCAGTCTTTTAAGCAGGGCAAATCTATAATACAAGAATGATATCCTTCTTGGTCCTTGGAACATTTTAGAAGTCAGATACTTTAAAAATTAATTAATCAATCCATACAGTCTATGGTGCCTCTGTAAATAACTACAGAAAACAAATCAAATAAGGAATACCATTAGACATTGACTTCCTATAAGAGCAAGAAAAGTGGTATTTGGTTTTCCAGACTAGTGTGATGGGTTTTTTTCTCAAAATGTTGGGAAAGAAAAAAAAGGATATTGCTAATCGAGATTAATCACCTAATGACAGTTTACCAAAACAGTAGTATAATCTCTTACAGATTTTTAGCATTGTCTCTTGTATTACATGTCAATATTTCAAATCCAAAAGAGCATATATGAAACAACTTTGGAAAATCTCCTATTTCATGGAAGATTTTTTAATGTAAAATGTGCTAAATCCTATGTCATCTTTCTACATTAAGGAATCAGAGGCTTAGAATATGATATTCCAGAAAGCAAAGGAGCTTGAATTTCAACCCCGAATCAGCTATCCAGTAAAACTGAGTAGAATCTTTCAGGAGAAAAAATAGACATTCAATGAAATAGGGGATTTTAAACATTCCTGATGGAAAAAACCAGAGCTGAACACAAGATCCAATTTTCAAATATAAGATTCAAGAGGAGAATGAATAGATAAACAGGAAAGAAAAAAACCAAATTGTTCAATAAGATTAAATGGTTTATATCCCTTTGGGATCAATATTAGAGTTTTTAAAAAAGGATCTGAGCATTAAAAAAAAAAAAAAAAAGAATCTAAGCCTTACAATTGCACATAATGCTAGGGGATATAGTAACTACTCAAAATAGTCCTCTAGTGCAAATTTTAAAATCTCAGTACTCCACATAAGGCTTTCTAACACCTTGTTCTTTTTTTTTTCTTTTGAATTTTTAAAATTAATTTATAACTATAATTTTTTGACAGTACCTACGTATGGGTATTTTTTTTTTTTACAACATTATCCCTTGTATTCATTTTTCCAAATTTTCCCCTCCCTCGCCTAGATGACAGGCATACATATTTAATGTGTTACAGTATAACCTAGATACAATATATGTGTGTAAAACCAAATTTCTTGTTGCACGTTAAGAATTGGATTCCGAAGGTATAAGTAACCTGGGTAGAAAGACAGTAGTGCAAACAGTTTACACTCATTTCCCAGTGTTCCTTCTCTGGTTGTAGCTGTTTCTGTCCATCATTGATCAACTGAAAGTGAATTAGATCTTCTTTATGTCTAACACCTTGTTCTTACTGATGGATTTTTGACTCATTTTTAAAATTAAAAAATATTATAAAAATTTTTAAATTAAAGCAAATGTTATCTATCTTCAGAGAAAGAACTGATGTAGTCTGAATATAAACTGAAGCATATTATTTTACTTTCATTCTTTCTTTTTTCTTTCCTTTCTTCTTCCTTCCTTTCTCTTTGACTCATAAGTAAGTTTAAATATTGCCACCCAACAAGGTTAAAACAAATGACAAATTTGTAAAATTGTTAAATGACAATGTTAAAACAAATTAATAAAATGAATGGTCAAAAGACATTTTACCTCACCCTGCAAGTTCCAATTTTTTTTTTTTTTTTCTGTTTTAGCAGTCTAGTAGAAAAAGGATTGGACTCAGTAACTCTGTTTCAGGTCCTGCTTCTATCACTTCATGTTTTTATTCCTCAGTTTTTTTGTAGAAAAGAGGCTGATTTATCATTATATTAATAGGGACTAGGATATTATTATAGTATGTACTGATATATTATTATATCAGCAAGGACTAGTATATCATTATAGTCTTAGCCTCTTGACCAGTACCTTGCACATAGTAAGGGGCACCTATTGTTTATCAGACGTATTTGGATTGAGATGGAAGTAGATGATCTCCAGTAACTTCCAACTGTAACATTAATATTTCCTTTATAAGCATCCCATTTTAAACATCCTATCAGAGAACTACTGCTTTTATTTTGATTTCATAAACCATTATCTTAAAGTAGCAGGAACTTAAAAAAAAAAAAGGAAACACCAAATAAAACCAAACCAAAAAACCCTGTGGAAACCACCTAGAACTGTCTAGTGCTTGCAGGATATTTTTCATAAAGCAGGCAAAGAATTAAATAAGCATTCAAAGAAGAAAATAAGCATTTATTAGTCTACTACATGCCAGGCACTTTATAAATATTATCATCTCATTTGATCCTAAGAACAATTCTGAGAAGTAGCATTCTTATTATTTCCATTTTACAGATGAAGAAACTGAGTCACACAAGTAAGTGTCTGAGCAGAATTTGAATTTAGATCTTCCTGATTCTAGGAAGCATTCTATCCATTGAACCATTAAGTTGCCCAAGCAAGACTTACCTGATGGATTCTGTTTTCTACATTCTTTGGAGAAAAGAACTGAACACCTTTAACAATTCATTGTATTGCTCTTATCTTAGGAAACCTGGTCTTTTATTTATTCTTAATTCTGAAGATCCCTGGACCTTATCATCTCACGTAGTACTGTGTCTTGAGGATTTCTAGACCTTTTTCACCTAACCTGCATTTGAAATTTCTTTTATATCTTGTCTCCCCCAATTAGAGAGTAAACTCTTTGAAAGCAGAGAAAAGTCCTTTGGTTTTTGTACGTGTATCCCCAGCATTTAACATTTGGCATAAAGCAAGTCTTTTTTTTTTTTTTTTTTTTTTTTCCCCCTGAGGCAGGGGTTAAGTGACTTGCCCAGGGTCACACAGCTAGGAAGTGTTAAGTGTCTGAGACCAGATTTGAACTCGGGTCCTCCTGAATTCAAGGCTGGTGCTCTATCCACTATGCCACCTAGCTGCCCCCAACAAAGCAAGCTCTTAATAAATATTTATTCATTCCTTCATTCTTTCATTTATTGTTCCTCCATCCATTCCTTGGTCCACCCATCTGATGTATAGAAAGCCTTTCATTTGCATACATTTTATGGCTACAAGCCATTTTCACGGGACGCTTCATTTGGTCCTCACAACAATCCCTTGAGATAGCAACTTCATGTATTTTTATCCTCATTTCAGATGAGTGAAACTGAGGTTAGAGGTTAGGTAAATTGTCAAGCTCACACAGCTAGTCCAGCTAGTCTGGGAGGAATTGAGATTCAAACTCAAATCTTTAATTCGAAATTAGTGCCTTTCGTAATATTAATACCTAATATTTCCTAATACATTCTAGGTTGACCCACTTGAGACAATACTTTGTTATTTAATCCCATATTTCTTTTGCTTTTGCAGGATAACACATCATTTGTTTCAAAACTTTAATCCTTATATTTAATAATCAGAGTTTCCTGAGCCTCTTTTCTCACTTATTCCCTTGTTCTTCCAAAGACAACTGAACTGAAGAAATGGCCTTTGCGAGATAAGCTGACAGATGGTACAGTGATTGGCTGTTTATATATTACAAAACGTGGAACAGGGAAAGGAGCTACAATATGAAGCAACTGTGATTTTAGCTTACTCTTTAAAGCATGAAAAACACATCTGTTTTAAGGGGAAAAAAAAGAAAATTTCAGTAAACCAAAGAACTGAAGGGAAAACAAATATAGCAGATAATCCTTGAAGCTGATATATTGTCCCTTATATCAGTTTTCAAGAGACAGATTTTATTTCATCTTCTATTCTTCTCGTATATCTTGTAGAGCCTCATTGAATTTATGTGTATCTGATTTTCTAGAAAGGAAAATGCTTTAGCTATAATTTACTAAGATGATCAGGAAGTGATCCCTATTAGATTGAATACCCAATAGATTGAGAATGTGTCCCATTTTAAAAGTCTTATCTAAAATTCTATATTTTATTTATAAAAATTTTATTGATGTCTCGTATTTTAACTGAAGTCATCCCTTAATAAGGAGCCTCCTCTTACTGAATAATCTTTTGTAACAAAGAACACCAGAGAAGAAAAAGCAATGGACAGAGCAGCTTTGAGGGACGTTTTGTACTTGTAGTCCCTTATCTTGCTAATGAAAGGAGAGAAGGATGTTTTGTCATCTGTTCTCCAGGATTTAGAGTACTCATTACAGTTAATCAGAGTTCAACAGTCTTTGGGTATTGTTTGACTAACCCTCTTGTAATAGATAAACAGCAAATCACTGCACCATCTGTCAGTTTAACTCAAAAAGGCCATTTCTTTAGTTCAATTGTTTTCCAAAGAGCCAGCTCATTTTTATTATTGCAATCATTTTATATGCTGTTCTCCTGGCTTTGCTTATTTTTTCAGTTCATACAAGGCTTCCAATGTTTTTCTGAATTCCTTGTATTCACTGTTTCTTACTGCATAATATAATAATAATAATAATAATAGTCCATTACAATGAAACTGCACAAATTGTTCAAGCATTTCCTAATTGATGGATGATTGTTTTGTATCCAGTCTTGTTTTTTTCCCTACTAAAAATGTTGCTATGAATAATCTTGGCATTTCTGGAGTCTTTTTTGGAGGGGAGGGAGGAGATTTGACCTTCATGTGTTATATGCCCAAGAGAAAATTTCATTAATTTAGATCTGACAAAGAATATAGAACAGAAATTATAAGGAATAAATGATGAACAAATTTGTGTTAAATGTCCAAGACTGATAGACATCAAGGAAATTATAAAGCCATAGATTTAGAACTGGGACCTTACAGGCCATCTAGAGCAATCCCTTTGTTTTATGGATGAGGAAACTGAATCTCAGAAAGGTTATTGCCTAAGATCCCACCACTAATAAGTGAAAGAGGTAGGACTTGCATGAAAATTCTGTGCTACAAAACCGATAGTTCTTTTCATTTAATCATATTCTCTTTCAAAACTATTAGGAATTCTATTAGGTCTACCCAGTAAAGAGATCAAAGAAAATTGAGAGGGATTTAGATAAAGCCCAGTTTGAAAATAGTTTATTGAAATTACTTCAGGTTTATAATTATGGCCTTTGAGAGATGTATAGAAATTGGGATTGTCACTTTTTGTTGTGACAAAGAACTGGAAAAAAGGAGAAGTTGCATCAAATAAGGGAGTGGAGGAAGAAATTATGGATATAATGAGATATTGTTGTGCTTTACAGAATGATGAAAGGGACAGTTTCAGAGAATTGGAGAAGTGTATGAACTGACACATCAGCAGAGAACAATTTATATAGTAACAATAGCGTTGTAAAGGTAAATAACTTTAAAGACTTCAGGATTCTGATCAATGTAATGACAAAACATGACTTTAGAAAACTGATAAGAAAGAGTTGTTTTTGTGCCTATGGCCTCCTTACTCTGGTGTATCCTACAATTCTTGTGGACTTTGAACCATTTATCCCTCTTCAAAGTCAGCCTTCTTCTCCTATTGGTGAGTTGTTCTTGGAGTCTCCATTTTGTGAAGGGGCCCAGAATGGTCTACCTTTATTCCCTAGATTTGACTTTTTGGTATCAAAATCATCCCTGCCTCCCAACTCTCTAGCACTGGTACCTTCATCCTCTTTCCCCTCTTTATTAGTTTCCTTTTGTATGTTGTCTTCCCCCATTAGAAATAAGCTTTTTCTTCATATATAAACCACTTTATAAATTTCTTGTGATAATTACATTATTATAATTATATATATACATTTATATGCAAGCATATAATTAATATTATCTCAAGATGATCTAATACTATTGCTTTAAACATATGACTGTTGCAAATCATAATTCTAAATCTGTTAGATGGTTTTTTATGTCACTTTAAAAATAGCTTTTTATTTTTCCAAAAGCATACAAAGAAAGTTTTCAACATTCACTTTTGCAAAACCTTGTCTTCCAAATTTTTCTCCCTCCTTCCTTCTCCCCTTGACAGCAAGTAATCTCATGTAAATACTAGAAATAAGCTTCTTGAGGGCTCAGCCTGTCTTTTTTGGTTGTTTTTGTTTCCCTTGAACTAGGTACAGCAGCTGGCACACAATAAGAAGTAATAAATGTTTGTTTCCTCCTAGTCCAGAATTGTGTGATTCTGGGAAGAGACAGAAAATGAGAGAAAGTTACAAAAAAAAAAGGGGGGGGGAGAAAGAAAAAAAAAGAATTATTGAGCATTTTAAAAAATACACAGAGAAGATAGAACCATAGACAAACAGCTTTGAAAGCAATAGGGTGAATTAATCAAATGCTTTAAAAAAAATCAAGCAGTAAATAATAGAATTTTATATTTTTACAAATGATCCTCTCTCCCTGTTCCATTGTAACGAGAATATTCTTTTTAATTTTTTAGTGTGAACATTAGCTTTAGGATTTTTAAAAATTAAATTGAGTTTTCCCCTAGAACTCTCATCCTTAGGTTATAAGCTATAAAGACTATTTTTTTTTCTGAGAAAATTTTTTTAAAATTTCAACTGATAAAAATAGAGGAGAGTTGATATTTTTAAGGATAGTTAATTAGACTTTACAGTATATGAATTATTTAGTATAAAAATTATTAAGTATTCTTTGAGCATATAAAAAATCCTCTCATCAATTGTTCTTTATAATGAAATGAGCATTGGACTAGGTTTGGAGTACTGGATTTTCACTTAGTCCTTACTCTTTCATTAATTGTGTAATCTTGGGCAAGTCACTTCCTCTGTCTGGAGACCAGTTGCCTCATCAGTAAAATGTGGATACTGATATTTGTAAGACCTTATTCAAGGTGTTGATGTGAGGAAAATACTTTGCAAATATTTGAGTGCTGTTTTTGATATTACTAGTATTTTGGATCCAGAAAGAAAACAAAACAAAACAAAACAAAAAAAGGCTTTATTTCTCCTAAAAGATGAAAAAAAAAATGAACAAGGCTATTACATTACTGGAAAGGAACAAATGATAATGATAATGCTACCAATGTAGACTGATTGCATTTGACACAAATTTTCTTTATCGGGCCTACTCTTTTTTTCCTCTTGAAAAAAGGATTTGAATAAGTTTCCAGGGAATTATCTCACTTGTATCCAAATGCCCTTTGATCTTTTTCCCGGTGAGCTAGATAGAGCTTTGGGCTGGGCAGGATTTCTCTCTACACTAAATCTAGGTCCCTAACTCCAAAGCCAGCATTTTTTCTATTATAATTCATTGGCACTTGATTTGTTACTAAAAGTCGTGAATACCTTTATCTCAATGTCTTTTTAAAGTTGAATTAAAAATTATTCTAAATTTAAAATCAAATACAATGGATACACATATACATATATATATATATATATATATATATATATATATTTTAGGAAAAAAAAAGGAAGGAGTACAACAAGCTTCAGGTCTTTATTATATATAGCCTTTATTTTTTTTAAGATATATAGCTTTGCAAGTTATCCTAATCTGGTCTTTCTGGCCTTTCTTTTTTCTTCATTTTTTTTTTTTTGAAGGAAAGCCTAATGATCCTCTTTTTTTCCCTTCCCCTATCTCTGTCTACTCCTGAACTTATTATTTCAATGGCCTACCCTCAATGGAAAAAAAAATAAAGAACAAGAAAGCTCTTGTGACATTATATAAGCAAAGCAAAGCAAAGCCCACATTAGCTATGCCTGAAAATGTATCTCATTCTGCATCTTGAGTCTACGACCTCTCTGCCAGGAGATGTGAAGCCTTATTTATTATCATCAGTCTTTTGGACTTGATGTGGGTCACTTATCAATCAGAGTTTTAAAGTTTTTTTAAGTTGTTTTTGCCATTGTAAATTAAATTTACATTACATTTACCTTTACATTAAATTATTGTTCCAAAAAAAGAGGTACTATAGTTATTTTTGTATATGTAAATCATTTTTTTTTCTTTTATTTGATCTCTTTGGGGATATAGTCCTATTAGATCAGTGGGTTAGAGTTTGCACAATACAATGATTTTGGGGACATAGTTTCGAGCCATTTTCCAGAATGACTCGTCTAATTCACAGCTCTACATTAGCATGCCTGTTTTTCCAAAGCCCTTCCAACAATTGTCATTATTCATTTTAGTAAGTTTTACTAACCTATTGGGTATAAGGTGGAACATCAGAGTTGCCTTAATTTGTATCTTTAGTTATTTTTATTTGAAATGCTTTATAGTATAATATGGCTACAGATAACTTGGATTTCCTCTTCTGAAAATTGTGTAGTCATATTCTTTGGCCATTTATCTGTTAGGAATGGCTCCTAGTCTTATAATTATAATATAATAAAATAATTATATTTGAATCAGTTTCTTATGGATCTTGGAAATAAGACTTATCAGAGAAACTTGTGGAAAAGATTTCCTCCCCACTTATCTGTGTCTTCTAATTTTAATTGTGTCAGATTTGAGCAAATAGTTTAAAACTTGATATGAACAAAATTGTCTATTTTGTTTTTTGTGATCCTGTCTAACCATTGTTTATTTACAAATTCCATCTATCTATAGCTTTAAAAAGTACATTTTTCTTTGATCTTCTAATTTGTTTTTGATAGAACCTTTTATGTCCATTTGGAGCATTTTTTTTTTGTGTGTGTGTACAATATGAGATATTTATCTAACTCTAATTTCTGAAAGACTCTATTCCAGTGTCTTTTGCCTTTTGAAACATCATATTCCAAACTGGAATTCCTGGGAGTTTTCATTTAAATTTCCTTTCAAGACATCCTATCCAACATCTAGACTCCCTGAAATCTGTCTATAGAGTCCTTCTAGCCAGGATCCAGAGCCTTCAAATCCAGAGCAATTCTCCAAACCTTCAGGTTAGCTGAAAATCAGGAAAATGTTGAGGTGCTGGTTCCTTTATATAACTGCTTCTTCCCTAAGTATTTTCTTTCTTCCTACTTGAAGAGAACATGGAATTGTACAGTGCAGTTAGAGGGAGCAGTGGGTAGAAATGCTGAACCTAGAGTTGGGAAGTTCAAAACTAGCCTTAGATATTTATTAGCTATGTAACCCTAGACACAGGGAAGTCTCAAACATTATAAAATAGAGACAATAACAGCACCTCTCTTGCTAGAATTTTTGTGAGGATCTAATGGGATAACATTTGTAAAGCACTTAGCAAAGCACTTGGCCCATAGTGGACCCTATATAAACACTTATTTCCTTCTCTTCCCAAGTTCTTGCCAATTCTGCCCTTCATCCAAGCATTCTGTGTTAGGTAATCATCTCTTCTACCAAAGAAAAATATTTTATGGAAAGGCAACAGATTTGAAACCTAAACAGTGATAGATATCACTGGTATACTTTTATACTAAAATATTAATGATAGCTAAAAATAGTCTGCAATTATAGCATGCTTTAAGATTTGCAAAATAAGTGTTAACTCATTTATTTCCTACTTAATATATAGAAAGACCTGCTCTGTATTACACTTTTATAAGGTAAATGAATCTAGTCTTAGATCCATTTATTTACTCATTCAGCAAGAATTTATTAATCTAATCTTGTAAATAAATGCAGGCTTAAGTTTGTATTTTAGGCCTATATTCCTCAAGAAAGTTAGCCTGGTATAAAATATTCTATTTTTTAAAAATCCTCAGTAAGCCCCACAAACCTCTTGAGCAAGTGGGTATTCTCCAAGAGAAGAGATTATTTCAAAATGAGGAGAACAATAACTTCTCTTTGGTCAAAAACTTCCAGAACTCTCAATGATGAAATATGCAGCAATTTACAGAACATATAGACATATGAGAAGTGGGACTGGGAAATCCCAGCAGCATAAACACAAATATTGTTGGATGGAGATTTAACTTTCTAAAGACTTGCCAATGTAAACACTATCTACAATCAATTTTCTTTACTGTACTAGAGAACTGGGAGAGGAAATAATTTTGGAAAAATACAGGGATCTGAATCTAGTTATTAGCTGCATTACCTCTCAGCACAATACAGCACTACCGGGTATTTCTAGTTCCATACTAAAGGTCAAGAAGATGCCTTGATTTTTTTGTTATTTATAAGCTCTTACAGAATAAACTTTTCATTTCTCTGGAGAGTTAGCAGCTTGAGGACTCTGCTTTGGTTAGAGACTATAGAAGCTTCGTAAGGAACTGACCCAAAAGTCATTTCATTTGTGCTTGTGTTTGGTTTTCAGATCAAACCACAGTGAGTTTCTTTGGTTGGTAAAACTTATAATATCAAAAAAACATCTTCCTGTAGTGGTTACTCGCTCTTGTGCTTCCTCTTGTCTGGTTCTTCTCCCTTTTTTCTTTTATAAACAGGTTTCTGTTGGCTCCTTGTCAGGCAGGTGACCAAGTCCCAAAAGGGCCAGATGTCCTTCACCTTGTCCTCTGGCAGGAGCTTGGGGGAGAGGGATTTTCCTATGTCTGCATTTCATAGGTGTAGCAGCAAGAGCTTACATAACGTGTTAAAACTGAAGCAGGAAATGAGACGTGACTCAGAAAAGACAGAAAGAGAAATATAAAAATATGAGCATTGTAAAGAAAGGATACAGGAAAAGTATATATATATATACTTTTATATATATATATAAATATATAATATATATATTATATATATATTATATATATATATATTATATATATATATTTATATATATAATATATATAATATATATTATATTAAACTATATATATATATAAATATATAATATTTATATATATATAATATTTATATATATATATATTATATATATATATATATAGTTGTATAGCCCTTTGGACATAATTCCAATAATATGTGTATGCTATAGAAAATGTGTGTGTTTTGTAGGAAATGATCATGTATACATATATATTAATCTGAATTATATATCGCCCTTTGTAAAAGCCAAGCAACATTAAGTGGATTAATAGAAGTAGGTTGTTAGCTACTGGATTTCAGACAGTCGGTGGGAGCTTGAGATGGTAAGAGCAGACACTTCAAACTCCTCAGGAAACCTTCGAATCCTAAGGGGGAGGGAGATGTAACAGGCCTAGCTTTGAGAGGGTGGGATCAGTCATATGAATTATGTCTGTAATAATTAATTACAGCCTGTCTCCAGTGCTCCGTCATGGCCATACCTCTCAGCTAAACCCCACCCATATCCCAATTCAGACCTTTCCAAATCTTTCCCTATTCCGTCAACAATTACCATTCCATATTGAAAGAATTTCCTTCATTCTGAATCACTTTTTTTTAAAATTATTTTTATTATGAAGAATAAAGCAAGCATTTTATAATAGCATAATAAAAAAGATGACTGTACATGAAATTGCAAATACATAATATATAACTTACTATTCCTTTCAAATATATGATAAAATTATTATAAACATTGCTTTTTTTCTTCTTTTTCCCTAACCCTAGAGATGATTACCATAAACATTAAATATATATATGTGCATCTCTATATATGTAAATTGATTCTATACACACTCTGTTCACCAATTCTTTGGTGGAGATAGCATCTTTCTTCATACCCTGATTATCAATAAAAGACACATGGAGCACTTTCTCTAACATGCTTCCTGTCTGCTGTCTCTCCTAGAAACTTGGCTACCCTCGGATGACAGCATTGTCCGTGTCTATCCTCTCCAGCTCTGTTAGAGCCTTTCTCACATCCCATTCATCACTCTGCTCCAGGAGGGGCCATTCCAATACTTATTGCTCCTTATTGTCTTTTCTTCCCTTTACCCTTTGAAGTTCACTCAATCAAATTTTCTAACCAATCAAAATTATGGTAGTTGTAGCACACCGACTCCTGGGTCATTCTCCCTCCTTTCTAACACTGGTTCATCATTTTCTCTTCCCCAATTCTTGCCCTTAAAGGAGGCGATTTAGTGTCTACATCAATGCGTGCTCAAGCTTCCTATTCTTTCAATTTCTCAACTTTCCTAAGTCCCATAAACAACTCCTTCACTTCAAGTCAGCCACACTTAGGGATTGTCACCCCAGACTTTGGCATTGTTCACAAGGCTTCTCTAATTAAAAGTTCTCATATTACTCACCTAACCATAACCTCCCATTTCCCCTGCTCTCACATCCTCTATCTAACCAGAACCTCCCATTTTCCCACCTCATCCTTACTACACCTGTTCCTTTTTTTATTTTTTAAAATTATAACTTTTTATTGATAGTACATTATGCCTGGGTAATTTTTTACAACATTATCCCTTGCACTCACTTCTGTTCCGATTTTTCCCTTCCCTCCCTCCACCCCCCTCCAGATGGCAAGCAGTCTTATACACGTTAAGTATGTTATAGTATAACCTAGATACAATATATGTGTGCAGAACCGAGCACTTCTCTTGTTGCACAGGAAAAATTTGATTCAGAAGGTAAAAATAACCTGGGAAGAAAAACAAAAATGCTCACAGTTTACACTCATTTCCCAGTGTTCCTTTTCTGGGTGTAGCTGATTCTGTCCATCATTGATCAATTGGAATTGGATTAGCTCTTCTCTATGTTGAAGAAATCCACTTCCATCAGAATCCATCCTCATACAGTATCATTGTTGAAGTGTATAATGATCTCCTGGTTCTGCTCATTTCACTCAGCATCAGTTGATGTAAGTCTCTTCAAGCCTCTCTGTATTCCTCCTGCTGGTCATTTCTTACAGAAAAATAATATTCCATAACCTTCATATACCATAATTTACCCAACCATTCTCCAATTGATGGACATCCATTCATCTTCCAGCTTCTAGCCACTATGAAAAGGGCTGCGACAAACATTTTGGCACATATGGGTCCCTTTCCCCTCCTCAGTATTTCTTTGGGATATAAGCCCAATAACAGCACTGCTGGATCAAAGGGTATGCACAGTTTGATAACTTTTTGGGCATAGTTCCAGATTGCTCTCCAGAATGGTTGGATTCGTTCACACCTCCACCAACAATGCATCAGTGTCCCAGTCCTACACCTTGTAGTTTCTGTAACATCCAATTAATGGGGAATCAGGATAGGGATTTGTACTTCAGGATAGGAAATAAAATACTGTCTTTGGAGTTTCGGAGGTGTGTCTACTCACCTAGGCACCCATTCTTGCAAGAATGTAAAATAAATCATCAGTGAGTCGATGGAGTTTTTGGTAAGATATTTTATTTCTTACGCCCAGGATCATACAGATTGTCAGGGGGCAGAGCCAAGATTAAAAACCAGGGCCTTCTAATTCCAAATATAATATTGCTTCCACTTTATTATAGTCTTAGATCCAGACATATTTTGAGTGATAACATAATATTATTGGAGGAAGGGTCCAGATTTCAAAGAGATTGCTCTGAAGGGTAGAATACTTATATGCCATAGACTCTGGCATGTTGGTAAAAAACAAAAGATAAAACTCAACTTGTGTCTCTATAATAACAGATTTTCTCATTACTAATGGGCCCATCATTATCTTCTAGAACAAATCACAGCATGCTATATTCAAGGTGACAAAATGCCAGCCTGGATGGGAAAATTTGTTAGATAAAAATTGCAGAAGACAAATATGCTGGGACCCAAAGATCAGTAGAGACTGCTGAATATTTAATAGCTGTTAGAAGAAAACATGAATTATGTTAGATTAAAATAATAAAAGAGAAAGGGGATGCTGAAAACTAGTGTGGAATAATGATCATTTCTTCTCATTATGGCCTTCCAAATGAGAATACAGAGTATGTTAAAAATTCCATTCCTCGCCCATTATAGGAGGCTGTATTTGTAATAAATTCGTTTTGATACTTAGACTTTTAAAGGATATTTTATGTAAATGTGTTTTAACCTATCAAAGAAATTCACCAGAAATGAGCTTCATATTTGTAGATGCCAGTAATATCTTACAACTTGTCCTTGAAGGGTCTACCATGAGAAACAACACTTGATTTGCATGAGGGCAGTTGTGTGTCAGGGATTTAGGGCTGTGTAAGCAATAATGAGGGCAGTGGATGGAGCATGGGGTCTGGAATCTGGAGTTTTGTTCCTGAGTTCAAATCTAACCTCAGACACTTAGTGGTTGTATGACACTAGGCAGATCCCTTTGTCTCAGTTTCCTCATTTGTAAAATGAGCTGGAGAAAGAAATGTCAAATCACTCTAGTATCTTTGCCAAGAAAATCCCGAATGGGATCATAAAGTCAGACATGAGTGAATAACAACAAAAATAAAGCAATAATGATACTATAACCACAGTGCTTCACTTTAGATCTCAAAGCACTAAATCATGGTGTTAACCCATCAATCATAACCCACTGAAATATTTTCCCTTATTAGGAAGTAGTTTAGACATGATGAACTACCTATATGTGAAGAACTACACAACAAATCTATCTTCAGTTAAATAATACTTTTTTTTTAATACCCAGAAACTGAGAGTGTAATAGAAAAAAAATATTGAATGATTCATAGCCTAAGGGTTTCACAGAAGGTTCAGATTTATTACTATTACTTTTACTCAAGGCTGATAAATTCAGCACAGTCCATTTGGAATGACTATCATTATTTGTGCAATAGCACATTTGCACAAATAAATGATAACTGTTATTTAAAAATCTCAATAAAAGAGGCTGTTTGTCTTAGGGGACGGTTAAATGTGAAATAAACTAGAACACCATTTTAATATTCTAGAGAAGAAAATTACTTTCATCTGCTAGGCTTGGGTTGAATTTTAGATGATAGTATTTATGTAGTTTCTACAGAATGAAGATTCAAATTTAAAAAATCAATTGTGCCTGCTATAGAGTAAGGATGTTGCCAATGGCAGGGGTGATCTGGGTAAAACTGGGTTCCTTTCAGATCCTGACCCAGAGGAAGTAATGGTGGTTTGTAGATCTTGACCACAGACTTTTATAACAGATATTTGCCATGTCAAGCGGATTTATAGTTCTCAAACTTTTGTCCTCAGTATCTTTACACTACTAAAAATAATTGCCGATCTGTCCAAAGAGTTTTTGTTTATGTGGATCCTATTGATAGATATTGATCATATTAGAAATAAAAATTGATTTTGAATTTGTAGGCCCTCTGAAAGGGTTGCAGAGACCCTTAGGATGCTGTGGACCACATTTTGAGAACCAGTGCCACAGAGAATTGTTCAGAAGAAAAACCTTCATGATTTGCATTGGTAGTGGCCAAAGTTGTAGCTGGGTTCTCTTGGGCATTTCAGATCCAGAGTGGAATGGGCTCCCTGTCAGTCACATGGATGACAATATGTGAGTGGATATTGGTGACCCCTCATTCCTTATCCTGTTTCTTCCTTTTCTCCGTTCTCCCTGTGGGGTATTAGTAAGTACAGAGCTCTCTCTATTTCTCAGTCAGTGGAGGGCTGTAGGTGAAGGACAAAGTAGAACGATAGTAGTCAGTCTTCAACCTCTCTTTTCTTCTACAGAATTCTCAGGTGTTCCCAAAAGGTCACCCCACTGGAGATCTTTGGGATAAATATTCAGGGAATGAAAATTCCTTTTCTGAGCATAACTAGGGGATGCTATTTGTGGTTTTCATACATTTCAGAACATGGTACAAATATATATTATCAGTATTTTAGCCCATATTCACTATTCTTTTCTTCTTCCTGCTCCTAATAGACCTCTTCCCCCAGATATACACAAATCACAGCCGTTGGCAGCATAAAAGTTTGCTTTATTGATGGTTTCATATCTCAGAGGCAATTTACAGTTACAGATGAACTTTCCAGCTGAGTTGCCCCACAGGACAAACAAGAGGATTTTGCATTTCTAGGCAAATGATCACCTCTGAGATACCTGAAAACAAGTCATTATGCCTTACTAAAGACACAGGTGTCTCTCATTAAACCACTCAGAGTTGAGTCAGACAGTTTGGTTCCCTGCTATCATTAGTTTTCTGTTCCTTTCTCTCAGTATCCACTGGCTATGAAAATGGACTCGAAAAATATTCCCTTAAAAACCACCACCACAACAACCCAAAAAAATCCCCCGTCAAAGATGGCGCTAGTGTGGTTCTGTTCACATAAGCGTAAAGTTTTGAGGTGCTTTCTTTTTTTTCTTTAAAAAAATGATCATTTTACAACTTTGAAAAACTTCAGAACCCTGAAAATTGAAATGAAAAACTATCTGAAGTCAAATGGCTGAAGATGAAGCATCTTATCTCCTGCCAGACAAGGCATGGATTTAAATTTTTTTTGTGTTCTTTTTTTTTTTTTTAAACTTTTATACATTGCTTAATGAATCATGTTGGGAAAGAAAAAAAAAAGCAAAAGGGAAAAACCATGGGAGAGATTTAAAAAATGAAAAAAGAAATGAACATAGAATGTGTTGATTTACAGTCAGTCTCCTTAGTTCTTTTTCTGGATGCAGATGGCATTTTCTGCTTACTGAAGCACTGAGAAGAACCAAGTCTTCCATACTTGATCATCTCACATTCTTGCTGTTACTGTGTACAAAGTATTCCTGGTTCTGCTTGTTTCACTCTGCTTCAGTTGATGTAAATCTCTCCAGGCCTTTCTAAAATCAGCTTGTTCATCATTTTTTATAGGACAATGATTTTCCATTACCTTCATGTACCACAGCTTGTTCAGCCTTTCCCCAATTGATGGGTATCCACTCCTTTTTCAATTCTTTGCTAGCACAAAAAGAGCTGCTGCAGACTTTTTCACATGTGGGTCCCTTTCCCTCCTTTATGATTTCCTTGGGATAATGGCACTTCTGGGTCAAAGGGTATGCAGAGTTTTATAGCTCTTTGGGCACAGTTCCAGATTGCTCTCCATAATGGTTGGATCAGTTCACAACTCCACCAACAATGCATTAATTGGATTTACAATTCAAAAGGAGGCATATTTCTGGACATGCTAGAGTTTTACTTGAAGGTTTTATTTTTACTTTTTATTGTTCAAATAAAAAGAGAGAGTATGAATGTGAGTAAAAATTGTTGTTTTTGATCCTTCTGGAAGAGGACCAATATCATCCCGAAGGTAAAGTCGTGAGTTATGCATGAATTAAATTTGAGTGAAGCAGAGTTTGTGCAAAGTCATGTGGGTAAATAAAGGAATGAAGGAAATGAACAACATAAAAGCAATTCTTTGGTGATGGGCTTTTTTTTTAACCCTCTCTTCCTAATATTACTTAGAAACTATTCCTTAAGAAATCTTTCTAACAAAGAAATCCAGCTAAGCAAACACACTAGCCACCTCGAACAACACAGATTTTATTCCACATAAATAAGAGAGGCTATTTCCTCTGATAAAGGAGAAAGGATTCCCCATCAGTCCTGAAGGACTTTTCTTCAATCTAAATCCCTAGAGAAGTCTCAATGTGCCTTATTTTCTGTGGGTCTCTTTGTTCTTCTGTCTCTAGGGAATATTTGCTTTTGGATCAAACTATTTCTTTTTTCAAGAACAGGATGACTGGAGACCTGTTATTTATCAAGGAGAAAGAAGGTTCAGTAGCAAAAGCAAATGAAGCCATAACCTTGCATCATCAAGCAGAAAGGTGATCAAGGGGAGAGGGTATGTGGGGGAGGTGTGAGGGGAGGGGAAGGATGGCAGCGGAGTAGAGAGACACCCTTGAGCACGTACCCCGACATCTATACCAACAAAATCTATCGACGGTTGGTGAGAAGGACGAGGAGTTTCTACAGGAAGTCAACATAATCTTTTTGATCACAGTTGAGATTATTTCTGCTACCAGAAGCACCTGATATATTAACTCACTCACCCATTTTAGAGTGGATCCTCTATTAATCCCAAACTGATATTTGTATTTTCTTTAAAAAGAATCAGTTCCATTTTTGGTGGGGATCATTGATATTTTGTCCCTCCATCTCAAAGAGAACCATTGAGAGTGTGAGGGAAGGATGAGTCCTGGAAGAAAATCACTCTGACTCGAGGAGCTCAAGGGACCTTCATTTTCACCCATTTCCATGGAGCAAAGCTGACTTTTGTGGCCCTTCTTTTTAAGGTCCCAAGGAACGGTGTCATCCAACATCTGGTAGGCCTCTTTAAACAATAATTTCTCAAGTCTTCCAGCGACTATCATCTTACTGACTCTTTACTCCAGGCTGATGGTGGGTGTCTCTCTGGTGCAATAAAATTAATGCAAGGTTGGGAGGTGATAGAGGGAGAAAGTGTTAAATCAGAACATTCTTAGCAGGGTGTGTTGATAACTTTATCATAGTTTGTTTTAAGAAAAGACATTAATCAGCCTTCAGCTTTTAAAATCTGTTTTGGAAGCATTCATTCACATGAGGCTGAACATAGGAGTGGTTAAAAAAGGGTGCTTAAGAAAAATAATATAAAACTTATTATATTCTAAATCCCTATTCCCATTCTTTATTTCTTCTGCTCAAAGTTCTATTTTATTGGCCTGGACTTCTTTCTCCAGACCAGAAAAAATAATTTCAACAGTAGTAAAGCTAAAGATTTCAGAAATGGTGTCCAAATTAACGTTGCCTTAATTTGTACTTCCTTAAAGCAAGCCTGCTTTTGAAAAAATAAAACAAGAAAAAAAGTTGCAGATTTAGACTTCCTAGCCTTTGCGGAATTGAGACTAACGTTCAATTTGAGGTTTGAACACTATTACTCTCCTCTTGCTAAAATATTTTTATATTATACATACAAAGAGAATCATATAGTTTGTTAATCATGAAATGTTTCTTAACATTTCCTGATGCCCCTTGGGGTATTGGGAGGAACTTTGGTTTATTATAAGAATGAGTTTAGGAAATGGCTAATTTTGGTGTTGTCAAATTAAAGTTAGCCTTAAAATAGTGTATTATTAAACTTAAATTAAATAACTTACAATTAAACTTTATTCTATTAATTGATAAATCAGTTTGCTATTTATTAAAAGAAGTCACATTTAGTTCTTAGTTCATTTGAAAGTAGACATAAAAACTGTTGGTAAACTAATAATGTTCATTAAGGCTCAATTCTGAGTATTTAAGAAAGACAGGAGAGTTTCCACCAATGGGGCACAGGCAGAACGTCATTTCTCTTTCCGTGACCACTGAGTTTCCGGACATCTTTATTGTCTGTACATTACTGAGAAATGAGGCACCTCAGTGGCTAGGAGCTGTTTTGAAAGTCTGGGAAATTGGATTTTTCTTTCAGGTCCTATCAAAGGGACCTGTCAATTTTCAAAGACAGATTTGAATTTCATCCAGGGCACTCTATTCAGCTCTTGGATGTTCAGTATGGCTCAGGCTGTACTTTTGGGACCTTGGGTATTACTTAGGGGCCAAGTCAGTCCTTTCAGTTCTCAGGACTTATGTGGGTGGGGGGCTAGGGCAACCTTTTGGTTGAGAGAACTCTTAGGGTCCAAGCTTTTGGATCTCAGAGAATAATTGGGGTCTACACTGTTTTTGTTTTTGTTTTTTAATTCCCAGCTACCAGAAAAACTACCGGTTTTCAAATGTGAACGTTCTACCCTGGAGAATTATTTATAACCTAGCTTAAACTTTTCTTCTCTCAGATTGAAGATAATGATGCTCTCGGTCAATATTTCTGATTACAAACTTATATCAGTTAAAAGTTCTCAGTATTTCAATAATCACACTTAACTATTAATGACATAGATATATTTGTGAATTAATATATCATGTCTGTTATATATAACAAGAGATGAAAGTGGAAAAAGTAATGTTATTTTCAGTGAGAGCAATGTGAATGAATATGCTCTACTCTGTTGAAAATTCTCAAGGTAGATATTCCAAAACAAACAACAGTATTTTGAGGTATGAAAATACTTAAATATTACAAGAAATGAAAATGAAATATCGCTTTCATTGAGAACATATCTTTGAATATTTTCTATTATGCTGAAAATTCTCAAGGAAGATTTTCCAAAATAAACAACAATATTTTGATGTATGAAAATGCTTAAATCTTATGCTAAAAATTCAAATTGCATCTGACTTGAATACAAAAGCATTGCAGCTCTTTGATTTGGACAGATAACAATTTACTGGGAGATAATTTACTGGCCAATGCATTTTGCTTCTATTTTTACAATTTACAAAGCAATTTACCCCCAACCTCAAGCTATGACCATATGCCATTTAGTCTTCAAATTCTATTTAATTCCAGCTGCCTGATAGGGATAGAATCTCTCCATCTTTTTGTTGAACTTGGCATTTCTTTCATTAATGTACTCAACATCAGAGTCATCATTGTAAGATTGACCCTCATTTTTTAAAATTTGTTTTTCTAAATCTGTAACCATTCTATCAATAAAATAATATATATTATAGAATATGTGCAACACATATATAAATATATGTATATACATACACACATATATAGACACACAAAAATCACACACATCAGACACTGTAGATTTTTTTTTTTTGCTGGTTCCATAGCTAGACTTGAATCGAGAAAAAAATTCTAGCATTTAAAAATAAGGGTCAGACATGATTTTTTCCAAAATCCCCTCTAGCCTCAACTTTCAGAGACATTATGCTTCAGATAGCGGAAATCTGCCACCTGTAAATCTGCCTCCCATCTTTACCTGATCAGTGAGAGGAGAGAATGCTCTCTGCCTGATCTTCCCCTTCCCCAAGCATCCCAGTAGCTTCAGCACTCTCAGGTGGTTTCTTCCCAGAAGTTTTATGTGTGATTTCTGGATTGTGCTGGGGTTTTGAGGCTATCTATGTTTAACTGATAAAACATGATGTACCTGATATAGTAATGAGACTAAATGAACAAAAACATAGAAATTCACAGAGGATAAGTCAATTCCCAGTCTATGGACTAAGGATTGGTGGGAGATTGTGAAGTGATTTACGAGGGATCTGGGCATTCATATGTCTTTAACTCAGTACCCAGCTATTATAGATGCCAGCTGTTACGTGTATAACTTATATTTGAGTGCTTATCATCTCAGGGAGGAGGGGGGATGGAATTTGGAAGTTAAAACTTAAAAGCCCTGTTTAAAATTGTTTTAGCATATATTTGGAAGGAAAAAAATATGTTTAAAAATAAATAAATATCAGCTGTTCTCATTCTTATTATATGTACATCCAAAAAAATATGTTTAAAAATAAATAAATATCAGCTATTCTTCTCATTCTTAGTATATGTATATCCAATACTACCATTTCTAAGTTTAGCATCTACAAATGTATAGCATGACTCAATAGAACAGATAAGCAAACATGCCTTCTAAAGCCTGAATAAATAAAATTCCTTTTTTGTATTGTCCTTATATGGGCCGAGGATTTCCTGAGTACAGGAACTCCTGGTGTGGAACCTCCCTCTACCCCTACAGTGGAGTAGAGAGCCTCCCATGAGCACATACTACTGACACCTACAGCAAAAAACCCTCTAGCAATAGCTGGTGAGAAGACTGAGGAGTTTTTACAGGAAGCTAACTTCAGTTTAGCAACTTCCTAATCTCTTTGCTCACTTTGAGATTGTTTTTGCTGCCACAACCATCTGCTGCACTAACTTATTCATTTTAGTGAATCGTCCATTTACCCTAGACTGATATTTGTGTTTTTTCCTTAAAAAAAGTGAATCAGTTACATTTTTGGTGAGAATGAAGTGTGTGTGGGAAGGCTGAGCCCCGGAAGAAAATTATTCTGATACAAGGGATCTTCATTTTCATCCACATCCATGGAGCAAACTGACTTTGGTGTTCCTTCATTTTAAGGTCACGAGGAAGCGGTATCATCAGCCATCTGGTAAGCTTCTTTAAATGATCATTTCTTGCGTCTTCCAAGGAACTGAATTCTCTTGACCTAGGCTGATGGTTGGCAGGGCAGCTTTGGTTCCTCTTTGATGCAATACAAAATTAATGCGACGTTGGGAAGTGGTGGAGTTGGGAGCTGAATGTCAATGTTGCTTTAAATTAGAACACATTCTTGGCAGGATCTGCAGATTATTTTATCATAGCTTGTTTTTTCAGAAAAGGCGTTACTCTAGTCAGCCTTTAGCTTTTTAAATCTTTCTGTTTTAGCAGCCTTCATTCACCTGAGGCTGAACTTAGGAGTGATAAAATAGGATGCTTAGGAAAAATAAGACTAAAACTCACTGTATTCTGAGTTCTTATTCCCATTCTTTATTCCTTCTGTTCAAAGTCCCATTTCATTTATTTGGATTTCATTTTCATAACCATTTCAAGCAAAACACAGGTCTAAAGATTTCAGACATAAAGTCTGAATTAATGTCTTCTTAATGAATTAATTTGGCCTTAATTTGTTAATATTGCTTTAATTTAACTTCCTTAAGCAAACCTCCTTTTGAAAACCAAAACAAGGAATAAAGGATGTATATTTAGGTTGGGGCTTCCTAGAGTTTGTGAAAATGAGACCCTAATGTTCAATTTGAGTTTTTGATAATATCACTTTCCTCTTTCAAAACTATTTTTATATTATGCATAGAATGAGAATTATATCATTTGTTAGTCTTCAGATGTTTCTTAAAGTTTCAGATGCCCCTTGGGGGTCTTTGGAAGAATTGCTGATTTTTCAGAGGGTTAGGAAATTATAGTTACCCTTAAAGTAGTCAGGCATTTAACAGTGGCTAATTAATCTCATTTGATTAGTCATTAAATTAGTTTTCTAGTCATTTATAGCAATCAGAGCTGGTTCTGAGTTCAATTTTCGAAAGATATTTCATAGTGTAGATTTTCCCTAGGAGATTAAGAAACTTGTAAAGTGATTACTGAAGGTAGAGTCTCCTCAGGAATCTCAGACAAGAAATTTGCTTGAATTTCACTTGAGTTATGGACAAATCAACTCACACACTTACTAAACTTTGCTGCATTTCACTCAGAAAGCAGGCAACCCATTTCCAGAACCTTCCCTGAAAAGCTGGCTTTCAGGCTTTTTCTTTCAGTTCATATTGAAAGGACAAGTGGTGGCTTGTCAGCTGACCAAAACAGACACGCAATCCATCCAGACAAGTCTGCTCAGCTTTCAGATGTTCATTATGGTCCAGAATGTTCATATTTTTAAAATCTGGAGTGATGGTTAGACTTCAGGTTAGTTTTTTGGATTTTTAGAAAAAACTAAGAGTTTGCACCAGTCTTTTAGGCTCTGTGGACACAGTTAGGACTCTGGTTTCTTAGGGTCTAAGATGATACTTATCATTCCAGTCAATGATTTCAATTCACACGTCACTCCTAGAATCACACTTTTTGGCTTTCAGATCAAATTTACAGCTCAGATCCGCTTTTTTAACCTGGAGAGCTATTTACATTCTAGACGATACCTTTCTTCTCTCAGGTTGAAGTTAATAAAACTCTGTTGCATTATTTTGATTGGTTCTTGACAATTAAAAGTCCTGACCAATCTTCCTGTGATATAATCACATTTTTTATCTCTTAATCATATAAGTGCTACTCTACCAATAAGTGTATCGTGCCTGTTATATACATTGTGAAAAATGAAAAAGAAAGAAAAAAGTATGCTTTCTGTGAGAACAACATGATTGAATATGCTCCATTATGTTAAAAAAGTTACAAAGCAGATGTCTGTTAAAGAAACTGTGCTCTATAAACATAATATATTGCTATGGCATTTCAAATGAGCAAAAGAATATCAATATCTGTCTCTATCCCTGTAAAAGAAAAGAAACATAAAGTCATAAACTGAAGAAATGACCATTGGAATGGATAAAAATGAAGAACCAGGAAAATAATGCACAAATGACTACCATAATGGAAATGGAAAGAAATAATCAAAAATAGATTATGAGATGGCCCCAACAAGTATTTTGAGTTTTCAGATTCTGTTTTACTGGAAGCGATTTACACTATAAGGATTTTTGGTTTTAATTACTTTTTTTCAATATCTGTAGCCATCACAGCAATAAAATACTTAATTTTAATGAGTATAAATTTATTTCCCTAAGATATTCATATATGTGCATCTTTTGAAAGTCGATTTTATTAAATCAAGTCATTTCATGTGGTTATTTTGTTGTTACAACAAATAAGGACATTTTAATAATTTATTATTAATTATAATAAAATTTTTAATAATAATTTTAATAATATTTGTTAAAGTATATACCAGATACCAGATATTATACTAAGTATTGAGAATATTAATAGAAGAGCATTCCCTGCTCTTAAGGAGATCACATTCTATTGGGAAAGACAATGCATAAAAGGTGCATAAAAGAGGTGGAGAATGATGGAGAAGTCCAGGAGATTGTAGCCTGGTGGAAGATGAGGAGATGGATGGCCTGGCTTGGGATGAAGAAACTTCTTTTGGAAGGACCATAGGGAAGGCACCAGCCTTGTGGGGAATGGCGGAGGAGTCCAGAAGAATACTTCCACTCTCGTTGCTGCTGCTGTCTATGACATTATACTCTCCCTGGGGGGAAGAAACCCATCAAAGACTAACAATCCCCATGACATCCTGAATTTGCTCTTTTACCCTGGGTCCCTTGGAAATTGCCATTTCCAAGTTTTAGCCTTCACAAACTATATAGCATGACTCTATAATAAATAATCCCTTCTGGATAAATAACACCCCTTTTTATATCTGTCCATATATGGGCCTAGTATTTTGGGGGTGCAAGGAAGTCCTGGTGTGGAACCTCCCTCTATCCCTGCAGTGGTGTAGAGAGCCTCCCATGAGCACATTCTTCTGACATCAAACATAAAACTCTAGCAACGGTTGGCGAGAAGACTGAGGAATATCTACAGGAAACTGACTTCGGTTTAGCAATTTCCTAATCTCTTTGGTCATTTTGAGATTGTTTCTGCTGCCACAACCATCTGATTTACTAATTTACTCATTTTAGTGAATCTTCCATTAACTCAAGACTGATATTTATATTTTTTCTTTTTCTTTTTTTTTAATGTGAATTAGTAAGATTTCTTTTTCTTTTTTGGGGGGGGGTGAGAATTGAGTGTGTGTGGGAAGGGTGAGTCTTAGAAGAAAATCATTCTGACACAAGGAACTCAAAAAAACTTCATTTTCACCCATGTTGGTGGAGCAAACCTGACTTGTGTGGTCCTTGATTTTAAAGTCACAAGGAAGTGGTATTTTTTACCATCGGGTAAGCCTTTTTAAACAATAATTTCTTGAGTCTTCTAGGGAATGAAGTTCTCTTTACTCCAGGCTGATGGTTGGTGGTGCAACTGTGGGGTTTTTCTCTGATGCAATAAACATTACTGCAATATGCATTAATAGGGAGCTGGATACCAACATTGCTCTAAATTAGAACATATTCTTAGCAAGATGTGCAGATAACTTTATCAAAGTTTGTTGTAAGAAAAGGCATTACTGTAATCATCCTTCTCCTTTTTAAAGCTTTCCGTTTCGGAAAGCATTGTTCACCTGAGCCTAATTTAGGAGTGGTTAAAATATATGCTTAGGAAAAATAAGAATAAAACTCATTGTATGCCGACTCCTTACTCCCATTCTTTAATCCTTGTGTTCAAAGTTTTATTTTACTTACCTGAATCTTTTTCTCATAAACATCTGTGAGTGACCCAGGAAAAAAAATGCAAGATTTCAGACATAGAGTCTGAATTAATGTTGCCTTAATTTGTACTTCTTTAAAGCAAGTCTGCTTTTCAAAAACTGAAACAAGAAAAAAAGTCTGCAGATTTACATTGGGACTTCCTAGACTTTGTGGAATTGAGTCTAATGTTCAATTTGAGGTTTGAACACTATTATTCCCCTCTTTCAAAAAATGGAAAATGTGTTTATATAATACATATAAAGAAAATTATATACTACAATTTGCTAATTATGAGATGTTTTTAAAGTTTTGTGAACCCCCTGGGGGGTATTTAGAAAAACTGTGGTTTATTACAATAACAGATTCAGGAAACGGCTAAATTTTGATGTTTTGAAATTAAGGTTATTTTCAAAGCAATCAGGCATTCAATGGTGGTTTATTAATTTCATTTTATTAGTCACTAAATTAGTTCACTGATCATTCACATTCGATTTAAATTTACTTTTAAAAGTTACTTCATAGTGGACATGAAAACTTTATTTGGTAATTACGGTTCAAGTTTGAGTTTTAATGCTCTTATGTTAACTATTATTGTTATATGTATTCCAAATATTGCCTTTTCCAAGTTTCACATTTACAAAATATATAGTAAGATTCAGTAAATAAATAAGCAAACATGTTTTCTGTACCCTGAATAAATAATATTCATATATATACACACATATATAACATATATATGTACATATATACTCATGTACATACATATATATATATGTATATATCTCCATGTATCTATCTATATACACTGCTGCCTATATAAATAGGCTTAGGAGTAAGATTCGTGGAATCTTCTATAGAATATAAGATTATAGAATATATATAGAGAGAGAGAACAGCAGTTTTATATATAGAATAGCAGTTTGTCTGAACCTGTATCTCTGAGAATTTCCTTGAGTCCTGAGAAATAGTTACAAAAGAGGATTAGAATCAAGGTTTTTGTATTTCCAAGATCTGTGGCCATTTGACACTGATATACATATATATGTATGTATATATATGTTACACACATATATATGTATATATATATATATATATATAACCATATTATGCATACTTTTATTGATCAGTTCTTTCTCTGGAAGTAGATAGTATCTTCCTCCCTAGGTCATTTGCAATTGATTTGAGTGTTTTAAATACTCAAAACAATCTAGTCATTGACAATTGTTCTTCAAACAGTAAATTGCTGTTACTATACACAATGTTCTATTGGTTATGCTCATTTTACTCAATTATTTCATGCAAATCTTACCATTTTTTCTAAAATCAACCAACTCCTCATTTCTATAGCCCAGAAGTATTTCACCACAATCATGTGCCCCATACAGCTATTCCCCAATTGATGGATATAGCCTCAATTTCCAATTCTTTGCCACCACAAAGAGAGCTGCTATAAATATTTGACAACATATAAGTTCTTTTCTTCTTTCTATGATAATCTTGGTAAACAGAACTAATGGTGGTGTTGCTGAGTCAAAAGGGATACACAATTTTATAACTCTTTGGGCGTAATTCCAAATTGCTTTCCAGAATGATTGGATTCATTCATATTTCCACTAACAGTGTATGTTCCCAATTTTTCTACATCCCTTCCAACATTTCTCATTTTCCCCTTCTATCATTTTAACCAATCGGACAGGTGCGAAATGATATCTCAAAGCTGTTTTAATTTGTGTTTCTCTAATCAATAGTGATTTAGAGTATTTTTAATATGACTAAATAGCTTTGATTTCTTTAGCAAAAAATTGCTGGATTATATTCTTTGACCATTTATCAGTTCGGGAATGTCTCATATTCTTATAAATTTGATCAAGTTCTCTATCTGAGATATAACACCTTTATTTGAGAAATTAATTAATTCCTCCCAATTTTCTGCTTTCTTTTAAATCTTGGCTACATTGGTTTTATTTGTAAACCTCTTTTTAAATTTAATGTAATCAAAATGATCCATTTTACACCTCACAGTGCTCTTTCTCTTGTTTATTCATAAATTCTTCTCTGATCATTAAGTCTGATAGATAATATTTTGCATGTTCTTCTAATTTTCTTAGTATTTCTTCTTTTATGTTTAGTCATATATCTATTTTGACCTTAACTTGGTAAATGGTGAAAAATATTGGTCCATATCCAATTTCTGTTTTTCAGTTTTCCCAACAATTTTTTTAACCAAATAGTGAATTTCCAAAGTTTCAACCTTTGCATTTGTTGAATACAAGATTACTCTCATAATTCAGTACTCCATATTGTATATCTATTCTATTCCACTGAGCCATCTTTCTACTTGTTAGTCAAAACCAGACAATTTTGATAATTATTGCCTTATAGTATAGTTTAAAATATGATACTACTAAACTTCCTTCCTTCATATATATATATATATTTCATTAATTCCTTTGATATTCTTTATCTTTTGTTCTTCCAAATTAATTTTTTTCTAGCACAATAAAGTATTTTTTGGGGGTAATTTAATTGGTATGGCATTGAATAAGTAGATTAGTTTAGTTAGAATTGCTAATTTTATTAGAAAACCAAGTGCCATTTATCTGGTTGAGTACAGATTTGCTCAACTTTTTTTTTTTTTCTTCCAGGAAAGTAAAGAAATAACACAAAATAGAGTGTTAAATAAAGAAACAAAATAGTCATTGTGACTTTAAGGAAGTCAGGTATCTCTGTAAGCCTCAGTTTCTCCATCTGAAAAAATAGTGGGATTGGATTAGGTGATGTTCAAAGCTCCTTCTAAAATTCTATGACTCTATGCTTAGTTATTAGTTGCTTCCTTATCCCACTGTTTTCACACCAGATGTGAAGGTAAGGATAAAAACCCTGGATATTGATTCAGAAACTCTGCCTTGAAACTGAGCTCCTACAAATAGTGTGAAATTGGGTGATTCGATTAATCTTTTTTTTTTTAATCTTTAATTTTCTAATTTGTGAAGTGAAGAGAATCTCTAAGATGTCTTTTAAATCCAAGGTCTATAGTTACCAAAAAACCAAATCCCCAAATCCCCAATCCCCCAAAATCCATTCCACATCTTGCAATTTTAGCATTTTTATCTTGGTGTCCTCAGAATAGAATGTGTCCAGTCCACTAGATGAGATAATTTGACTGAGTATTCATCCAAAATGCTTAACTAAAAAGTACTTTTTGGATTCTTTGGGGTGGTGCTTCTTGCTTTTTTTTTTTAAAGTATTCTTATCAGCTAGGTCCATGAACCATTATTTTCAGTACTGCTTTGTCAAATTATTTCCAAAAACTCTTTGATTTTTTTTTAAATAATAGCTCTTATTATTTGCCTTTGAACATGCCAGAATTTCTTACAATGTTTGTCTATCCTTGAACCTGACTGTGGGCCTTTCCTGTATTTACTTCTTCCTGAAGCTATAATTATATTTGTTCTGCATATATCTGTGTCTATATCTATACTAAGACCATGTGTGGTGGTGTCCCATGTGGCTCTTGAAGTGTGTGTTTTGTTTTTTAATTTTATTCTTAGTTTTAACAAATTTGGAATAAAATATACATTGTATACACAGAATGGAACAAAAAATTAAAAATTGGTCATCAAACTATTTCTCTCATCAGCAGTTTGCTTCCCCCCCCTCCCGAGGCAATTGGTGTTAAGTGACTTATCTCGAGTCACACAACTAGGAAGTGTTAAGTGTCTGAGGTCGATTTTGAACTCAGGTCCTCCTGACCTCAGAGTCGGTCCTCTATCCACTATACCAATTAGTTGCCCTATGCTTTTCTTTGTTCATATCTAACAAGGTCAGCCTTTTGTGCTTGTCAGTTTTTCATTTTGAAATTCCTTCTCTAATTTTTAAAAATGCCTCAATGTCCCTCTTTCCTTTTCTTTTTCTTTTTCTAACCTATTTCTCTCCTCTCTTACTTTGCTAACCTATAGGTCGGACTTTGAACAGGACAGGATTTTCTCTGCATTTCATGTATATTTTATAAGTGTTTTTCTGTTTCTTTTTAGACAGTCTGATGAACAAGAAAAATCTGCTTTCTTCTGACATGTCCGTCTCATTCTGGGACACTAAGAGGGCTAAGATTCTTTTCAAAGAAATGTAGTTGCTCCAAATCGCACTATTCAGTAACAAGTAAGGAAGGACTGGGAAGTACCAGACCTAGACTGCAAGGGGACAGAAGCCGTTATTATTAGTGAGAGCTTCAGCAAGCTTATGGTGGGACTGAAATAGGGAAGTTGGGGGTCTGAATCGCTAAACAGAGGGTACTGAAGTGGAGAAGGCCTGGGAGAAACCCAATTTCTGGTTTCAACCTCTTCCTGTTCTTTGAATAGACAGATATTTGTTAAACAGAGTGAGCCTATTTTTTTTTAATTTTTAAATTAATTTTATAATTATAACATTTTTTGACAGTACATATACCTAGGTAATTTTTTACAACATTATACTTTGTACTCCCTTCTGATCCGAATTTTCCCCTCCTTCCCTCCACCCCCTCCCCTAGATGGCTGGCAGTCCCATACATATTAAATATGTTATAGTATATCCTAGGTATAATATATATGTGCAGAACTGAATTTTTTTTATTGTTTTTGTTGTTGTTGTTGCACAGGAAGAATTGTATTCAGAAGGTAAAAATAACCTGGGAAGGAAAACAAAAAATGCAAACAGTTTACACTCATTTCCCAGTGTTCTTCTCTGGGTGTAGCTGATTCTGTCCATCATTGATCAATTGGAATTGGATTAGTTCTTCTCTATGTTGAAGATTTCCACTTCCATCAGAATACATCCTCGTACAGTATTGTTGTTGAAGTGTACAGTGATCTTCTGGTTCTGCTCATTTCACTCTGCATAAGTTGATGTAAGTCTCTCCAAGCCTCTCTGTATTCCTCCTGCTGGTCTTTTCTTACAGAACAATAATATTCCATAACATTCATATACCATAATTTACCCAACCATTCTCCAACTGATGGATTCTATTCATCTTCCAGCTTCTAGCCACTACGAAAAGAGCTGCAACAAACATTTTGGCACATACAGGTCTCTTTCCGCTCTTTAGTATTTCTTTGGGATATAAGCCCAGTAGTAGCACTGCTGGGTCAAAGGGTATGCACAGTTTGATAACTTTTTGGGCATAGTTCCAAATTGCTCTCCAGAATGGTTGGATTCTTTCGCAACTCCACCAACAATGCATCAGTGTCTCAGTTTTCCCACATCCCCTCCAACATTCATCATTATTTGTTCCTGTCATCTTAGCCAATCTGACAGATGTGTAGTGGTATCTCAGAGTTGTCTTAAACTGCATTTCTCTGATCAACAGAGACAAGAGTGAGCCTAATTCAATATCTGAATGAATCCATTATTTCCTTAATGTGGGTACTTCTTATAGTTGTGTACATTTCAACTGTTTGTGTCATTTAGGTGTTTCCAATTCTTTGTGTCCTCATGTGGGGTTTTCTTGCAGAGATACTGGAGTAGTTTGCCATTTTCTTCTCTGAATCTTTTTTACAAATGAAGAACTGAGGCAAATAAAGTTAAATAACTTGCTCAGGATCACACAGTAAATGTCTGAGTCTGGGTTTGAATTCATGATGAGCTTTCCTGATTCCAAGCCCAAGGCTCTATCCGTTGGACCATCTGGCTCCTTAAGCAATGCTCACATTCAAATTAAGAGGTTCAAGAAGTGCCTACAAGAGACACTTATGGTAAATTGAGGTTTATAGGAAGGATATACAAGCCTAGCTATTTGGCAGCCCCTTTGTACTGCAGTAGGGCTTGTGGTCTTTTGAGGGATCATAGTTTGACCAGAAGGGCACTTGGTCTGACCCAAGAGATGTGTGAACAGCCAATAGGAGGGCGAGCAGATGGATTTTCTCCTACCTTTCTCAAAATAGCCACTCCTACAGCTTATGCCCAATATGATTACACATAATCTGGTCTCCTAACACTGCCCTTTCCCTCTGTCTCCCTTCTCTCTCTTTCAACCATAAAAACATCCAACTTCCCATCTTCTAAGTCTAGGATTAGATTATAATTGTTGGAGCAGTTATAACCTATTTGGGGGTATCATGTACTTGAGTGACTTTGGGAAAATTCTACTCCCATGATGGTACTCACATCTTACCTAGCCTAGAGGGGCTCTGCAATGGGAATAGTGACTGGCGAATAGGAGCCTTACCTTCCATCTTTTCACTTTCAATGACAGAGTGAGTAGCAAAGAATAGAGTCACAGATTTCATTACATGATTCCTCTCGCTTCCCAAATCCAGCCTTCTTTTAACCTTCCCTATTGCTATCAAAAATACTTCACCCTTCTAGTAACCCAGGTTCACAATCTCAAATTCACTGGCCCTCATCCCCCATATCCAAACAGTTGCCAGATCTTACTTGTAAGTCTTACTCTCAGATTTATCTCTTTCTACTCATCACTTCTTGACTGCTCTACTGGAATCAGCTCCTAAATGACCTCCCTGCCTTAAATCTCCCTTTCAAGACCTCATCTCCAAGGGAGTTGCTTCTGGGGATGATAGTTGGAAGGAATAGTGGAATCAGGAGTGCTCCCACTCCTAAGACTCTTGGGATTACCTGTCGGTAACTAGAAATTGGTGATGGTGATTAAAAAAAAGTGACTTATTTGCAGTGACTGCTTTCCTCAGTGTGGTTTGAGGAGGACTGCTATTCCTCTAACTAAGGCTATGGTAGACTCCATAGATGAACAACTGGGAGATATATGGGTGATATTGAGGAACCCTGCCCCATGTATCCTGTGGCTTGCCCTTTGAGAAAGAGGGAATTTTATTGAGAAGCAATTTCAATTGAGAAGCAAGGTTAAAACAAACAAACCAAAAAACAACAACAATGTTGTCATGACATATTCCAACAGTCTTACATGAAGTACCTCGAGGCTAAGGAAGAAGGCTGACAGGAATTATGATAGATGGTCATGATTTAATTAATCTCTACAAGGGGATAGTGGGAGTCACAAGTGAACAAAACTCATGAATGTGTGCTCATCATTTAGGTGGTTGATAGAATCATCTCCATACTACCCCATTTCCTCCCTGTTAATCCATCCAAATAGTCTAATCCTTAGTTATTCTCACTCATGTCCTGCCACGGATATTCCAATCCTTTAACATTTTATGCCTTCTAGTGCATTACTTGGTCTGATAATGAGTATTTCTTTCCTAAAATCCTACCAAAAGTACATTTCAGTACAGAAAATGTAGGACATATGGCTACCCCAGGTAACCCCGCTCACAGTCACTGTTTTCTGCTGGCAAGAATCCGCTTCAGTTCTTCACTTACCACCCCCTCTGTTCTTGAGTAGTAGAGCGTAGATTTTATAGTTCAGTGGCAGATGCCATTATTATCAATATTTTGTTTGGATCCCGGCTTGCTTCTGATGCAACATATAGCAAGGGATTTTGCTTCTGGGAGATGTGGTAAAATGGACCTGACTCAGGCTAGTACCTTGCTCCTTTGGGACCAATGAATGAAATAAGCTATGGTGGGTTGTTTGGCAATTACAAGCACACCTCAGAGATATTGCAGGTTCTGTTCCAGAGCAATATAATAAAGCAAATATTTCAAGGAAGAGAGTGACAATTTTTTTGCTTTTCTAGTCCATATAAAAGTTATGTTTACACTATAATGTAATTATTAAGTTTGCGATCGTATTGTGTCTGAAAATGTACATGCCGTAATTAAGAAATATTTTATTGCTAAACATTGCTAACCAGCATCGGAACCTTCTGTGAGTCCTCATTTATTTATTTATTTGCCGGTGGAGGGTCTTTTCTCCATATTGATGGCTGCTGACTAGTCAGGGTAGTAGTCACTGAAGACTAGGATGATTGTGGTAATTTCTTTAAATGAGACAACGATGGACTTTGCCACTTTAATAGACTCTTTCTTTTATTTAAACACTTAGAGGTCTTTGTAAGGTTATCAATTAATCTGATTCCAATATTGTTGTGTCTCAGGGAATAGGTAGGCCTGAGGAGAGGAAGAGAGATGGAGGGAACAGCCATTGATGGAGCAATCAGAAAACACACATTTATTGATTAAGTTCGCCAACTTATATAGGAGAACTTCATAGGGCCCCCAAATAATTATAATAGTAACAGTAAAGGTCGCTGATCACAGATCACCGTAACACATATAATAATAATAATAATCATGAAAAAGTTTACAATATTATGAGAATTATCAAAATGTGACACAAAAACACGATGTGAGCATATGCTATTGGGGAAATAGTGCTGGGTGACTTGACACAGGATTGCCACAAACCTTTGATCTGCCCCAAAATGCAGTATCTGCAAAACATAGTAAAATAAAGTGCAATAAAATGATGTATTTTATCACGTATCAAAAAGAGTTTTACATAGCCAAAACTTAGAAAAAAATCTCAACAAAGATGTAGCAGGTGACACTAATTTAGTTTTTTTTATTTTATGTTATTTTTAATTTATGGAATAAAATAAGCATTTCCATAACAGTACAATAAAAAGATGATTGCTTATGAAACTGTAAATCTACTATGCACAACTTGATATTCCTTTCAAATATACAACAAAATTATCATGTAAATTTTCCTTTCTATTCCCCCTAGAGATGACTATCATTAGACACAAATTTATATATACATATATGTATGTATACACACATATACATATATATGTATATTTGTAAAATTATTCTATACCTACTTCTATTTATTAGCTCTTTCTTTGGATTCAAAAAATGTCTTTCTTCATATATCCTTTATGGCAAATTTGAGTATTAATATTAGCTAAAATAACTCATTTGCTCAAACTTGTCCTTAAAACAGTATCGCTGTTATTGTATACAGTGTTCCCTTAGTTTGGCTCATCTCACTCTTCAATATTTCATGCAAGTCTTTCCATGTGTTTTCTAAGATTATTGAGTTCATCATTTCTTATTGCACAATAATATTTCATCATAATCTTATACTGCAACTTGTTTGGACATTCCCCAATTAATGGGCATCCCTGCCACCACCCACCCTACCCCAGATCACTGCTATAAACATCTTAGAACATAAAGTTTCTTTTCCTTTTTCCCAAATTATTTTTGGAAATAGAACAAGTAGTGATATTGTTGGATCAAAGGGTTCAGGTAGTTTAATAACTCTTTGGCAAACAAATCATTTAGTTTTTTATTTGTCAAGGCCTTTTATATGCTTAGGTGAACAGGAAGCTTTGAGGCAACCAGGAAACTGCATCAACCTCTAGGCTTGAGTTTTAGCCCCCTGGACCAATCTTGTCTTAGTATCAGCTTCTTTGCCTTTTAAGGGCCAGATCTAGCTTAATCTATACATTGGAGTTGGAGGAGAGGGGATAGTGATGGTGGGAAGGATGGGAATCTGGCCCAGCAAGTAAATGTCAGTGGCATTATTAAATAAGTGAATGATGGTTAAATATTTGCTTGAATGGGGCTCTCAAATGACATTAACAATAGAAAAACAAATTGCTCTTTTATTAATTATAAAATATGTTTATACAATCTTTTTTCTATGTTTACCCTTTCTCTCCCTTCTCTTTTTCCTTCTTTTTTCTTTCTCTTTCCCTTCCTCCTTTCAAGTCTCTCCCATATTTTACCTTCTTCCATCTCCAACCTCTCCCTCATCCTTCATTATTCTTATATATAACATTATGACTAAAACAGACAAACAAAATCTGCCTTTTTCTGTGTGAAAGGAAACATTTTTGCTTAGTTTTCAAAGTAGATGGATCATTATTTATAAATGAGAAATAAGTTCCCCAATCCATTGAGTATATTTACTAGAAGTCTCTGCTCAGAGAGATTTAGAATCATGCCTCTAACTAATAGATTCATTGCTTAGCAGCAGGTAGATGACAAGAAGCTTGGCAAACAGAGCGAGCTTCAGCTTTCTAGCTTGGTGCTGTGCTTTCAGAGCGACTCAAACCAATGAACAAATATTTATTGAATATCTTCTCAAAGATGTGTATTAGGTGATTTTCACACTTTTTCAGCTATGATTCTTCTGCATCTCGTTTACTCTATAATGAAACTGTCCCCAAAATCCCAACCTTGGTGTGGTGTTGGAGAAAGACTTGAAAATAAAAAGGTATATAAAATATATGTATAATATTGTAATTGCCATCATTATCATTATATTATTTATTTTATTTTAGTATTTTTATTTTCCTCAGTTACATGTAAAACAATTTTTTATATTTGCTTTTAAATCTTTGAGTTCCAAATTCTCTCTGTTCCTCCTCATCCATACCCCCATTAAGAAGAGATATGTGAAATTAAGGAAAACATTTCCATAAAGGTCATGTTGTGAAAGAAAACATAGCTCTCCCCCCAAAAAAAAAGCCCTCAAGAAAAATAAAGTTAAAAAAAACTGTGCCATTGTCATTATCACCATGAATTATTAAACGCTTATGTAGCATTTTAAGTTTTGCACAAAAGTTTAATAATAATAGCTAACATTCCTAAAGTAATTTAATATTCACAAAGCACTTTTTTTTTTGGCTGAGACAATTGGGGTTAAGTGACCTGCCCAGGATCACACAGCTAGGAAGTAAGTGTCTGAGGTCAAATTTGAACTCAGGTCCTCCTGACTTCAGGGTTGGTGCTCTATCCACTGCACCAACTAGCTACCCCACAAAGCACTTTTAACAATAATAATAGCTAGCATTTATAAATTACTTTAAAGTTTGGAAAGCACATTAAATAATACTAATAATTATCAGTTATAAAATGCTTTAAAGTTCACAAAGCACTTTTAAGTAATAGCTAGCATTTATAAAGTGCTTTAATGTTGAGGGCCACGCTTAAGTGTGGAATCCAGAAAGCCTGGAAAAAGGTTCAAGGGACCCCCCCCCCAACTTGCACAATTGTGAATCCCAGCCCCCAGAGCTGTGAATCTCAGCACGCTAGAGAAACTAAAGGAATGTTTTGGTCATCTTTATCTAACTCTCTAAGCAGACCTGGCAAACTCCAAGAAAGCTCAACATAACCCAGAGAGGTCAGAGATATCTGTCTGGAGGTCATAAAACAAATTTACTGAAGCAGATGTTGCTTGTGAAAGAATGTATGCTTTTAATTCAATAACCTTGCTGTGCTTAAAAAAACCCTTTTATGCATATTTTGTATTGGAAATGGAATAAAGAGAGAGCTTCAGAGATTTTCACTGCAACTGCCTCTCATCTCTTTGTATCATTATGTTCTTTTCACATGACAAGATCTATTCTGCTGGTCAGAATTAGATTCCCAGCAGCCACAAACAGCTTTAAGATCTTTAAGATCTGCAAAGCACTTTTAATAATAATAATAACAGCTATCATTTATAAAATGCTTTAAAGTTTGCAAAACACTTTTAATAATAATGATGATCACTTGTAAAACACTAAAACACTTAAACATGGTAAAGCACTTTAAATAACAATAATAACTATCATTTATAAAGAGCTTTAAGATTTGCAAAACATTTTTAATAACTAATAACATATGGTGCTTTAAAGTTGGCAGAGTGCTATACAAATGTTATCTAATTTGATTCTCCCAACAATTATTATTCCCATTTTGCTGATGAGTAAACTGAAGCTGAAAGTTGTTAGGGCCACACCCCTAGTAGTTCGTGGCTGGATTTGAACTAAGGACTCCCTGATTGCAAGTAAAACGGGTTTTTTTCTCTTGTATCATTTAGCTACCTAGATTTTTATATATATCATCTCATTTGTAGCGACATTGTCTTCTCAGAAAACCTCCAAGCTGCCTGGTAGAGTTGCAGAATTCTGGGGAATAGAGATGGAAAGGCCTTGATGGAGATTATGATATTTGAGGCAATTTCATCAGAATCATGTTCTGCTTTGTTAGCTCATTAAGCAGATGTGGATGTTTTCTGCAGTTCGTCTAGGGCACCCACACAGTTGATCTTGTTGAAAACTTCTGTTGCTTAGTGTCCCTCTAACCAGCCACAGATTGACAAAAGTACATTAACAATGATGGTTTCATTTAGTACACTTTAAATTGACTAGAGAATTGTTCTTAGATGGGTCTACTTATGTTCTGTATCCTTCACCATTTTAATAACTTCAAAACTGTAACAGTTTGTGATTTTATTTGTGTTTTCTCCAATTCAGATTAGAACTATTCGATACCTTAGCAATCTAGGTAAGTTATTGTCTTCCATATTCATCACCATGTAGACCAATTCTTTGGATATAAATCTTCCTTTTGTTCCTAATTTTTAACATTCAATTTAGAATTATCACTCACCTCTCCCTCACCCACTGAGAAGGCTGCAGTATATTAATTATACATATTGAAGTCATGAAAAACATAGTTCCATATTAGCCCCTTCCAAACACACTTAAATAAGAGAAGGTGAAAAATAAAGAAAAATAAAGAAGGTGAAAAAGGTTTTGCTCACTAGAAGTTTATCATTCTCTTTGTGGAGGTAGATAGCGTTTTTCATTATGAATCTTTTGGATTTAGTTCTCTTAAAGTAACTATGTCTTCTATAGTTGATCATCCTTACAATTTTGCTGTTACTGTATCCAGTTTCTACTGGTGCTGTTTACTTCACTTTGCATCAGTTCATATTGTCTTTCTAGATTTTGTAAAAATCTTCCTAAATTTAACTGGATTAGTTCACAAATGACAGATTTTCACTGAAGAAATAAACAATCATCATCCCTAAATGAAATCACATAATTGCTTGCACCCGTAAGCCTTGGAAAGTGAATGTAATTAAGCTAGAACTGCTCTTGTCTCAGGTCTCCCTCTCTTAAGGATTCAGAGCTGAATGATCTTTGTAGTCTAAACATCCCATTTTCCAGATAAGGCAACTGAGACCTAGAGAGATTAAATCATTTGTCTAAGGGCATAGAGGTGATGAAAGGCAGATCTGGGTTTTACATCTAGGTCTTTTGGTGATCATTTGCTGAACCTCATTTAATCCCCTTCCCCTTCATACACTTTCCCTGCACGCGAACACACACACACACACACACACACACACACACACACACACACACACAATCTGAGGATCTACAATCATGGGATGGTTTGGAACCATTGGAATTGTCCCAGGAAAAATGGAATATAATAGAGTTAAGTGATGGGGCTTTCCAGCTTTCAACCCTGTCCCAATTCAAACCCATTGGAATCTAATACAGATAGTTTCATAGAGTAATCAAACTGGAAAGAGTTTGATTAATACTCTTACTCACATAAGTAATCACATAATTTGACTTCTTCTTTTAGATTAATAAATTGAAGTGTCAAGAGATGAAGCCATTTATTCAAGGTCACCTGGCTGGCTAATAGCAGATTCAGGACCAGAGCCAGGTCTCCTGACTACCAGTCTGGAACTTCCATTCACTAACCTGCTGTGTCTCTTGAATTAATTTACTTTAAGAAATTTGGTTTCTAGTTGTACTTGCACTTTAATAATAATAATAGCTGGTATTTTTATAGTGTCTATTATGGATATCCAACCACTGTGCTATGTGCTTTACAAATATTATCTAATTTGATTCTTATAACAACTCTTTAAAAAAACTATATAGATATATAGTTTTTTTTTTTTTTTTTTTTTTTTTTTTTTTTACTATTTTAACCCTCATTTTAAAGATGAAACTGAAGCAAGAAGAGGATATGTCTTACCCAAGGTCATGTAGCTAGTAAAGGGCTGATGTTGCTCAGTCCACTTGACTGTCTTTTTAATTTTTTAAATACAAGAAATTTCAAACATTTACCTATCTCATGAAGAAGATTAGATTTTGGGCTTTGTTTTGTTTTTAGAAATGTTTTATCTTCTTCACCCAATCATATCAAGTGGATAAAGTTTGCTAATCTTGGGATTATGAGTTGATAGTTGAGTTGTCTCTGTAATTCTGAGTGGGGTAAATAAAGCAGGAGTACATCTCTAGACGCCTGTATTGTTATCTTATTTAGTCTTTGTACTTCCCTCAGCACCCAGCATAATGCTTCACCTTTAGAAGTTTGTGGAATTGAGCCCAGAGAAGTACTTCCCTCTTCTCTCTCCCCTTTTGCCTTCTCCCCCAAATTGAAGAAATATTTTAAGAATTAAGTTATAACTGTATTTTGTTGGCATGGCTACCATATTATTTCGACTTGCTTTTACCTCATATTTCCTGTACAGAACTGGAAAATGCCACAGAGACCATAGATGCTGAGTAAAAAAAAAAAAAAAAATTTTTTTTGCATCTGCTCTAATTTATAATCAGATTTCTCCTTCAGCACCCTTAAATCTCTCTATTTTTCATTGCTCTCATTAAATTTTGTAATGCCATGTGATTTAAACTAGGCTTTGTCTAATGCCACATTAGATGAAATATGAACATCTTATATTTAGGTTAGAATTTGATGTATTAAGAATATAATGTCAATGAATTTTTACATAGCTACCCCCAAATGTTCATAGGGACTATTTGTGTCCGACCTGTGGCCGAACACTCCAAGCTGGTCTGATCAGCCACAGTTGGACACCCTGAAACTCGACTCTAATGTAGTGATGTCATTTTGATCCTCTTCGAAAATGAAGGGACAGCAACCAACCATGAACAAATAACTGTGCAAGCAATAAATCAAGCAGTTAAAAATGAATTTTTGCATTAGATCTCACTGACAGAGAATTTTAAACTATCTGTGACACCGGAGAAGTCCCTGAAATTTTTCTGTAAAATGAGAGGATTGAGTTAAATGATGTCATCTGTAAAGTCTCTTCCAGTCTTACAGGTATGTGATGGTACAAACATGCTAGGATGTTGGTAACTAATTCTTTCATTTCTAATACATAGAAAGTAGATACAGATATTTGCTTATCTGTCTGTCTGTCTATTTCATCTATTTCTTTATCTATATGAGGGGTGATTGGGATCTGTGAATTTAAAAGCAAATTAGTAACTGAATATCAATATAATTAGGCTCTTTTGTAATCTTAGGTATTTAGTTTTATGTATTTAAAAATATTATTCTGAGAAGGGGGCCATAGGTTTTATCAGAATGCCAAAGGGATCAGTGACATAGAAATGTTTGAGTTATTAGTTTAGTTGAAGGGACTAAAGGACAGTAGTTCCTATAATATGATTACTTTCTACCTTTCTAGTCTTCACATGCTTTATGCTCTCCCCATACTCTGTCATCAGTGACATCGATGTCTTTGCAGTTTCTTACACAAGAAACTCCATCTTGTGTTCCTCTCCCATGTCTGGAATCCTCTCCTTCTTTTCTGCTTCCTGGCTTTCCTGGCTTTTTTCAAATCTCAGATAAAATCCTACTTTCTACAAAAGCCTTTTGTGACCCCGC